>NW_026057580.1:106192678-106492678 GCF_023721935.1 Panthera uncia | reverse complement strand
TAACATATCTCATATATAATGTGTAAAAACTCTTTGACAATACAAAATATCATCATTTTGGAGGCACCTGGGTGGCTCAGTCGGTTAAGGGTCTGACTTCAGCTAAGGTCACAATCTCACGGTCTGTGAGTTCGAGCCCCACATCGGGCTCTGTGCTGACAGCTCAGAGCCTGGAGCCTGTTTCAGATTTTGTGTCTCCCTCTCTCTCTGACCCTCCCCCATTCATGCTCTGTCTCTCTCTGTCTCAAAAATAAATAAACGTTAAAAAAATACCATTTTTATTTTACAAGTTTATCCGAGTAGCTCTGCTACATGAGCAACAAACATCTCATCACATTGATGGATGTGCTAAATAGAAACACGTTTGAGAGCTTAATTACTCTTCTTCTCATATGTAATTAACTAAAAGTTATTTTCAATTTTGGCTCCTGAAGTATTTACATTTTTTTAAATGTTTCTTTATTTTTGAGAGAGAGAATACGAGTGGGGAAGGGGCAGAGAGAGACACACACACACACACACACACACATAGAATCCAAAGTAGACTCCAACTCACTAACCATGAGATCATGACCTGAGCCAAAGTTGGACGCTAAACCAACTGAGCCACCCAGGTGCCCCCAGAAGTATTTTGGCTTGTCAAGATTCTATATGGTATCACTATGGAAGGCATTGCCTCTTCTTTTTGACATTTTAAAATTAATTATTCTCCCTCTGGTTGGTTGTGTTCCAAACTGTGGTCCTGAATCTCAAAATAAAAAATATATTATTGAATTAAAATATTAGATATATGAGATCAAATCCAGATAATATTCAATTATAGATAAGTCAGTCAGATAAAGACAAATACCATATGATTTTATTCATGTGGAATAAAATAAAAACAAAACAAAGAACAAAGAAACAAACAAACCAAAACCAGACTCTTAAATACAGAGAACAAACTGGTAGCAGAGGGGAGAGGAGAGGGAAACATATCAGTGAAGAGAAATAGAAAATTATTGAGTGTTTCCATGATGGAGCATTGTGATGGACTCATTTAATTGTGAAAAAAAGAGACATTTTCCCTGCCTTCGCAGAGTTTATAATCTAGTAAAGAATACGGAAAATAAAACAGATAATTACAATAAAGGTTGATGTCAAAGAAAAACAAATCTGGATTCAAGTAAGTAGAGTCTTTATTAAAAGGATAATTGCAATAATAGGACAGAAATACTGTAATAGATGTAGGGAGACTTTGGCAATAGGGAGAGACTTCTGACCGTAGGAGCTAAAATTGTTTCAAAGGGCGGGCAGAAAATGGCTTTTCTTTTATTCAGAGGAGTAGTAAATAAGGCAAGAAAGAGCCAGGTAGGGGGATGGGAGTGAGGAGGCATGATTGCAAAGTAGATGTTTTTTCCCTAGGATCAGTGATTCTATCCTCGGGAATTCTTTAGAGATCCTTTAGAAAGGACTGTTGTGTGTTCCAATGCTCTAGGGCGGGCCAAAGTTCAGGAGTCTGGGGTAAGGAGAGAAACGATTAAAATTTGGTCAAGTTACTGGACATTTTGTTCTGACTGATCAGTACAAACAATTGAGTTCCTTGGTTTTGAAACAAAGAATGGGCATTTGGAGGGGCTGTGTCTGGCCTTTCCCTACTTAAACAAGAGGGGCTCTCCATGAGTTTTAAATAACTCATATGGGTATGTGTAGTTCTTTGCACTAAATCATTTTCCAGAACACAAAGGGTGGGAGGATTTATTTAACGGTCCCTGCTTTCCAGGAACACAGTACTCAGGTAAATTTGTTCCTATCATTCTACATGGTCCATAATAAAAACTACACTGGCAGAATTGCAGAGTGCTATGGGAACACAAAGAGGAAGTCTGGGAGGAAGTGAGTCTAAACTCTGATTCTAAGAATCAGTAGGACTTAAAAAGGACAGAGGGATCAATGAATTAAAAGGCAAAGTGCAGGGGTGCCTGGGTGGCTCAGTCAGTTAAGCTTCCTACTTCAGCTCAGGTCATGATCTCGTGGTTTGTGGGTTTGAGCCCCGCGTCTGGCTCTGTGCTGACAGCTTGGAACCTGGAGCCTGCTTTGGATTCTGTGTCTCCTTCTCTCTCTGCCCCTACCCCACATGTGCTCTGTCTCTCTTTGTCTCTCAAAAGTAAATAAATGTAAAAAAAATTGTTTTTTAAAAAGGCAAAGTGCATATCATTTACAGGCAGAATAAATGACCTTGTAGATGGCCTGTTTGAAAGAATGAAAAATACTTTCTCCATAGATTCATGAACTTGCACAGTTAGGTTTCCAGTTTGTGTGTGTGTCCTTGCAAATATAGCTTGATGTAACCAGAGGCATTTGGGAACCAAGGAGTATTTGATGCTCATCCAGAGGATGTAGTCAACGGCAGGACTTCAGGCCCTGGTAATGAGGCTGACATGAATTATATGGGCACCAAGGCTGAACATCAAAACACAGCCCTGTGTTAGGTAAAGCGAGGAGCATATGCATGGCTGAGACACAGGCAGTAAAGGCAGAAAGTAATGGAATTTGGCTTCTCCAGCATCTTAACTCCTGAATCTGGGTGGGAAGAGTGTTGGGGAGAAGAGCACGCAGTTTGGATCAGCAGATCCCAAGCCTGGGGAAAACAGCAACAACAACATTTATTTCAAGACATTTATTGTACTGTTAGGACTCTATCTCCTAAATGGTTTCAGACTTCACTCGGATTTAACCCAGGATTCGAGGCAGCATTTTGCCATCAGTGATGATGGTTAAGCAGAGTGGTGGACAGTTTGTATGTATTATACTCATTCAATCCTCCTGCCAACTTTTTGCATAAGCACCATCGTTACCTTCCTGTATTTAGTGGTAAAGAAAGTGGGAACGGAGAGATTTAATGACTTGCTCAGTGTCTCTGGGTCACTAATGATGGAGCTGGGCTTACAAACTCAGGCAATCTTGCTCCTGACTCAGCTCTTTAGTGCCACAACCATGTTGCAACTGGCATCCACACGCCGTGTTGACCAAAATCAGACAGACAAAGGGATTTACTCTGGGCTTGTAGAGATGTGATCTAGTCTAAAGATGAGAGCGCGCCTTGACTCAGTTCCTGGGGCTCTTTCCCGAGGTCTGTGACTCAAAATACACTTACTAGAACGGAGGAGAGAAGACATCAATCCTTTCCAAATGCAAATGGTTCTTGATTGATTTCTATGTCATCAAATCTTCAATGCTCATTTTTCAACTCTTTTCTGGCACCAAGACGAAGATAGAAAACCTTAAATACCCCTAAAGAGAAGATAAAAAGCACTGGGAAGAGAAGAATGCAACAAGGAAGGACTTTCCCCTCTCCCAAGTACAGTCTAAGTTGGGCTCAGTTCGACGAGTGAGTCTGTAGTCAGTTTGCTGTATGTCACAGCTGCTGCTGCTATGAGGGATGGGATGGATGGCCCTATCTCTGATTCTCACAGTGTCTCCAGAGTAGTAAATCTGCACTGATATGTGTTATCTGCATTCAGTTCCAACAAACCTTCAACCTTTTAGAACTCTGAAATAGTACTTTGTGTCTGAAGACAAAATGTCTTAGAATACTCTTTCCCTTTGGATTTTTATGGAAGTCAAGTTTTGAAACACCTGATCCTTCAGGAATTACAAGGAGATGCATCGTCAGTCAACTGACTGAGCTACCGACTCAGTTTGTTTTTCTCTTTCCATGAGACTCTTGATTTGAGAATGCTTGAACACAGTCCATAGAGTTCTAGTGCATTTACTTTGATTTCATAGCAACTTTGATCTGGGGGCATAACAAGAGGGATTCTGTCAAAACTTTAAGAACCCCTTCATCTAGCAACCATTATATCCCTTTTTCCCACAAACATTGTTTTAATATTTTTCTACTGAACCTACTTTTTATTTAGGTCTTAGAAAAATATGATGTCTGACCTTAAAAACCAATATAAAAATGTGATTTTGCCCATAGAAGAGCCATAGAATGCACGATCACAGGGAGGCTATGTTTGTGCCAGGTAACTCTTTTATACTTTGAACTTATTTCTGGCCCTCATAGGCATAGCAAAAATGCTTTACTGTGTCTTTTAGGTGACTTTACCATTCTCACAGAGCTTGTTAAATATCTCTGCCTTTAACAGCACCCTGCCTCAGGAAGTTAAAAAAAAAAAAAAGTACAACCAAGTCTGGCAAAATTACAGTGTTGTTGCAGGTGAAGCAGCCCTCAGCTGTCAGCAGCTCAAATTTTTAAAAAAATTTTTTAACGTTTATTCATTTTTGAGAGACAGAGTGTGAGTGGGAGAGGGGCAGAGACAGAGAAGGAGACACAGATTGGAAGCAGGCTCCGGGCTCTGAGCCATCAGCACAGAGTCCGATGCGGGGCTCAAATTCACAGACAGAGAGATCATGACCCGAGCTGAAGTGGGACTCTTACCCAACTGAGCCACCCAGGCGCCCCTCAACTGTGTTTTAAAACTAATATTTATTTGCAGAATTACAGAAAAATATACGAAAGAATGTAATACACATTTAGCGACTGTACCTAAATGAACAGTTGTTAGGACTATATTATGTTTGCCTCATGTCTTTAAATAAAAATTATATTTACACATGCACATATATTTATATAAGGTTGAAATTTCATATATCCTCGATTTCCAAAATTTCCCTTCATCTCCATATCCCCAGTCCCCTGGTAACCACTGTCAAAAATATCATGAGTTTCCTGTTAAGCCAGTTTTTATACGCTTTCATATCCCTACAGGTGACTATAAATAAGGCATATTTTTGCACGTTTTGGCTTAAAAAAAACCTCAATACATAAATTGTATATATCATTCTATAATATTCTTTTTCTTTCAACATTTTTTTGTAAAATCTGTAAAATACTCCAATCTTTTTACAATTACTAATGTCTCTTTAAAACAAGCACCGATAGTAGTGTTAATAAATGGGCTCTGCAATATTATTATTACAAATCGCATTAAGCGGGTAGATTTTCTGCAGGTAAGAATTATAAAAAGAACATAATGGGAAGCGTGACCGAACCACGGAGCCAAGATGGAGGGGTACAGATGCAGTGTTCCATACTAATGCTAATCATTATAGAAATGCTGACTTGAAGGATATTTTAGAGGCCAGCTGCTCAAGAAAATGTTACTATGCTCTAATGGAGGGAATCTCCTGGGGTAGTGATCTCAATTTGTCATCTCCTGAGCCTGGCTTTGCCCAAGTTTTGAAATGAGAAAGACATAATTGAGAGTGGCTGTAGCCATCTTGAGACCACCACGGGGCACGTTGTATGAGCCCCCAGTTGGCCACCCTGTTTCGGATGCTGTCCTTTGGAAAGCATGGTGTTAATGGATGCAGTTTTAATGTGAATACTATTAGACAAGGCTGGGGGCTGTGCAACCCCCTGTGAAAAAAGGATGTCAGGCCATCTCAAAATATCAAGTATTTGTGAAAACTTACATGTACATATTATTTTTACCAGCTGCAAATGTATTTCTACAGATATAATAGGGGATCTCCGTTTGCCTGAAGTTCCATTTTCTGCCAAAATGTTGAGAGATGCACCACTCGAAGCAGTGATAGGTGAATGACCCACGTCTCATGTCTCAGATGACCTTATGAACTCGAAATTGAACTTTATCCTTTCTTGGCCTTTTATAAGAATTATCTACTCAGAATTGTATTCTCCTTGAATTTGAATTGCTGAAATGCGGGAGAAACAATAAACCTAAATCATTTACTACAGTTAAAATCTCAGGAACTAAAATTTTTCGTTTGAATACGGACAGACAAGAGGGTACCCCATCCTTTTTCACAGCCCTACAAATTTCTATCCACCCTTCAATACAACATCTCACATCTAAACTCTTTCCTAAGAGCTGCTGAAGTCTCTCCTGCCCATATGATGTGTGTGCTACTTCCTTTGGGCTCCTGTTGCATTATGTTATCTTGTGAAATTTTTATCTCCTAACAGTTTTGTTTTCTGTCTTCAAGTTATTTACATATTGTGTATAAAATATGCATCTTATTCTACTTTAAATTACTTGTGGGAAGGAACCCCATCCATTAATCTTTGTATCCTTTACAGTGTTTAGCACAATACTAGACAAGTAGTAATGACCTGGTAAATAGGAATCAAATGTACGAATGAGCAAGTGAATGCCTGAGGATAGGTACTTTAACAACAGTAATCTTTAAATACGTGCAAAGTATTTAGTCTTCTTAAATAAATAATTTTATTCAAATTGATTACCAGGTTAAATATACTATTAGACACTCCTAAAAATTAAAAAAAATTTTTTTAGATGTATTTATTTTTGATAGAGAGACAGAGCACAAGTGGGGGAGGGGCAGAGAGAGAAGGAGACACAGAATCCAAAGCAGGCTCCAGGCTCCGAGCTGTCAGCACAGAGCCCGACGTGGGGCTCGAACTCACAAATTGCGAGATCATGATCTGAGCCGAAGTCGGACGCTTACCTGACTGAGCCACCCAGGCGCCCCAACGCTTCTAAAAATTTTAAAGTATAGACAACATGCTTTTTTAATGTCACTTATAAATATATAGTAGTTAATATCAAGAATATATATGTATGTGTATATATATATATATATATATATATATACACATATATATGTGGAAAGAGAGACATGAAATAGCAATTAAAATCTAAAGTTAATTAATAATGAATGTAGTGCTTATTGTATGCTAGTTGCTTAATTAAGCACTTTTGCTACATCATTTATTCTATACTTAAAACATTTTATAGGGACACCAGGGTGGCTCAGTTGGTTAGGCGTCAGACTTTAGCTCAGGTCATGATCTCACAGTCTGTGAGTTCCAGCCCCGCCATGGGGCTCTGTGCTGACAGCTCAGAGCCTGGAGCCTGCTTCGGATTCTTTGTCTCCCTCCCTCTCTGCCTCTCCCCACTCATGCTCTGTCTGTCTGTCTGTCTCTCTCTCAAAAATAATACATAAACATTAAAAAATTAAAAAAATATTTTATACGAAAACTTTATTCGTCTCATGTTTTCTTTGTAGAAACAACTACATAAACCTCAGTACCATGTTTGAGATTATATGTCTGAAACAGCAGAAGACATATGCAAAATAAGCATAAACAAATTAAATATCAGTCATTTCCGTTATGATTTCATTTATCAGAAGACCATTTATTTTATAGTTAGAAAAATGCTAACAAAAACAACTTGTCAGCACTCCCAGAGGGTGAAATTTTCAAAACAATACTTTGAAAAGTCTGAAGACAAATTGAATTATGTTAATTGAAGATATGTACTCATTCTCTTTGTCAATTTCTTTTTTTTAAGACCTGTTTCTTCATAAGCCACAATCCTTCCATTCCACACCAGGTTTTTTTTATTATTGTTATTGAGAAGTGATTGTGATTGCTAGATTATGCTAAGTCCCAATACATATGAGAGCAAGTTCAGGGCATTTCACTGTAGGTCATAGTAACTTTAGCAGAAATATCAGTTTTATGGCATGTTTGTTGCATGGGTTATCTGAATTGACTTATGAGCTAGTCTCTGTTAACCATAGAATTGCATACTCATTCAGATTTTTCTGAATTACAAGACCAATCTTGTTTATTTGTTGACATTATAGATGAATTTGCACATCTGCACCTGAAAAGTTTGCACAATTTCTAGGGCCCATGTAAATGGGTGAAATAATTGGTTAAGGAGAAGCCCAGAACAATGAATAAATCATTCCATACAGTCACTTTTTGGCTTTGATTAGCATTGTTTTTTCAAGCACATACATGAATAGTCTATCCTTGAATGGATAATGGTGCAATGTGTTAATGATACTAATTGTACACCCCTGGGGCTGGAAGAACATTTTTTACGGCTCCCATAAAAGAGCAATATGGAGTACTTTGTGGAATTTGCAACCAATCCCAGTCCACGAACCACCTAAGACCAGTCTACTAACCATCATCTTCTCAGCTGGTGACAGTAATGGTTTCTACTTCATCAGACTATTGTGAGGATTACAGAAGATGACACATGGGAAATGTACAGCATAGTACCAAGAAAACACTAGTTGTATTAAAGGATATTACTCATCAGTGTTCTATGTTTAAAGAATTTTAAAAAGCTGATCATTTTTAATAGTATGATGATGTAATTTAAAAATTGCTCATCAGTTATAAGCTATATCAGTATAAGAATGAATTATAAAGTGAATGATATCTATTCAGAATGCTAGGAGGGCAGTAATAATTTATTATTTTTTTTAACTGTTTATCCATAGCCATGATTCACACCTTATATCCATGACATTGAAGGGGCATAAAATTTTTCACCCCAAAATATATCTCTGGCATAAGGATTATTTTAGGCTGATTATTTTTAAGAAATAGTAGACATGGAAAAGCTATGAAAACAGTAGAATTACCCTTTTGGAAGAAATGTTTACGCTCATGAGGAAAAAATCTCCATTTGCAAGAGCATCTCCCTCTCTGTACCAGGAAGAGAGAGATGGCTAAATTTCTAGAAACTCTTATCAACGGAGGAGGCCATCACTAAATCTGCATACCAAACTTAACCCTCATTTACTGCGCTTTTCCTGATAGCCTCTCATAACTGGTTCCCCAACTCCTCAACATTTTCTTTCATCTTTAGCTGGAGATGTTAAGGTAATGGCCTGGACCATTTCTGAGAGTTACTCCGTTTTCCTGGGTATTTTCCATGTATACAAGAGACATACATATTATTAAACTTCTTATTATAGGAGTATGGGGGGCGTCTTAGCCAAGGATCTAGAATAGTAAAGGGAAAATTATTTTTCCTCCCCTTCAATATCCAGCTGATAGGCTGTTTGATTTCTTTTTTTTAAATTTTTTAATGTTTATTTATTTTTGAGAGAGACAGAGAGAGAGAGAGAGATAAAGCGTGAGCGAAGAAGGGACAGAAAGAGAGGGAGACACAGAATCCGAAGCAGGCTCCAGGCTCTGAGCTGTCAGCACAGAGCCCGACGCAGGGCTCAAACTCACGGACCCCAAGATCATGACCTGAGCCGATGCTTAACGGACTGTGCCTCAGGCGCCCCATAGACTGAATTCTTAAACATTGTTTTCTTTTGCCTTTTAGAAAAAAAAATTCCATCTCATCTGATGCCAAGTTTTCTCTCCTATTTTTTCTGTTTTCTCTTCTTCCCCCAGAGACTACATTATGTTCCCATTTTTTTAATTCTCTTATTTTCCCATTTTCTTTTCCTTTATATCTCTCTCAATGTATTATCACATCCCCCCCCCCCCCCGCCGAATTAAGCCATCAACTTTAACCGTATAAGCATTTAATAAATTAGTTGCACCCTAAGTTGTATCATTCTCTTTTGTGGGTATCTTTTTTTACCCCTTACATGTAGGTAAGTCCAAAACCTTATTTGTGTTTCTCGTTCTTCTAATTCTGTGAGTGTGTCCTGAGAAATCTTACACACTGATTTAACATCTGTTTTTCTGACTGTGATTTTTAGCCCTGTCTTCTCTGTGAGGACAACAGCTTTTTCTTTCCAACTGCCCTTTCCATCTCAACATCTCAAACACATTTTAAACTTAATATTTTGGAAACCTCCTATACTCACAAAGTTAGTAACATTGCTTAGTTACCCAAGCTGTAATCATGGTAGTTACACTTGACTCTTCCTTCTCTTAAATCACTCATATAATTGGGTTCAGCTAAATTGTTCTTAGAATTTTCTCCACCTCTCTATGATAACTATCAGATTCAGTTTCTCTCAAAGACGAGTAACATATAATTTCAGGCCTATGTGGAATTTAAGGAACAAAACAAATGAACATGGGGGGGAAGAAGAGAGGCAAAGCAAGAAACAGACTCTTAACTATAGAGAACAAACTGATGGTTGTTGGAGGGGAGGTCGGCGGAGAGACAGGTTAAATAGGTGATGGGGATTAAAGAGGGCACTTGTGTTGAGCACCCTGTGTTGAATAACTAAATTCTACGCTGCATTTTAATAACATTAATAATATATTAGTAATATTACATTGTATGTTAACTAACTGTAGTTCAAATAAAAACTTGAAAAAAAAGATTCAATTTCTTTCTTATTTACACTTTATCAGTTACAATTCTTAAGACTGGGAGAAACAGGAAATGTTTTGTGCCAACTTGAGCACCTCGTGAAAAATATGGATTGCTTAACAGCCTGTGAAAAAGCAGGGACAAGGAGAACTCCAGAAGCTCTGGGGATTCATAGCTTTTCTCTTCAGTTATGTTATTTGGAAAGGTATAACCGTTGTAACGACCAATGACATCCTAATGACTAACGCACGAGAGAAGTTTATTTCCCACTCACAGACAGTCCAGAATGAACACTGCTCATTAGCAGGGGACTCTGCTCCTAGTCAAGTTTCAGGGATCCGAGACTTTTACTACGTGTGGCATCTGGTATAGCTGGGCTAATTTGCGTCAAACAGTAAAATGGGAAAGAACACGGAGGGTTGTACATGGCAGATTTTTGTGAGTACACCCGCAAGTGGCACATATAATCATTCACATTCTGTTGGCTCAAAAGCAGTCTCATGGCCACATCTGTCAGCAAGAGAAGCTGGGAAGAAAGAATAGGTTTTGTAACTAGCTTAGTAGTCCCTCTAGAGCCCAACTTTCAGTCACTAAATACCGAATTCATCCTTCCTTCCTCAGCTAGAACAAAGCATTTCCAGCAAATTCTTCCAGCTCAGTTTCTCAGCTCCCTGGTTGGTGCACAAGCCTTTGCATCAGGACCTAAAATGGCAATTTATTTAACCCTGCCACATGCACCCAATATGCAATGATGACGCACGGACAGGAAAAACACAATAAGAACACCCCTTAGGAAAAGAATGAAATGTACACGATACCCATGCTCGCTTATGGTGATAAATTCCTTCGGGGCAGAATTCTGAAGGCCTGTACATTGGTTGGGAGCCTCCTTGATTAGGCTCCAATTCTGTTTCCTTTGAGGAGCACCATTATTTGTTATCTGTGGAACCTGACTCCATTCCTTTGGAGTTTCTTTTTTGGTCCTAGTTTGAATGGGCCTTGAGACTTATGTTCTCCTGGGAATTTTGTTCTTTCTGCAGTCTATTTCCTGGTTATATAGTTGAGGAGGCACTAAGGACTGTGTTAAGGGTAAATGGTCAAAAACTTTTTTAGTCCAGGGGCACAGTTTCTTTCCAATGTAATATGACTCCCCCAAAACTCTATATTGTTCCCCATCTATTCTAGAAGTCCTATATGCTACTAAATACCTCCTGTTTTTTTCCCAGCAATTTCCCAGTCTAATATATTTCTTGGTTTCTTAGCTCCCATTTTTCTGCCCTCTTAATGTAATAGTTGCCACATTGTGGCCATCTAAGATAACAGGTGGGCAAGTCCTTAAACCTGATTTTTTGCCTCACAGTTGTCACTTGGTTGATTGAGAAGTTTTGGGGGTTTTCCTAACTAACTACCTTGCCAAGTCTTACCTTTTACAGTTAGAGGTACAAATGCAGTTGGAATTTCTAACCCTGTAGGACTCATGATCTCTGGACAGTCTCTATTCTATTTAATCTTTATTTAGAAAACCTACGTTCTTGCCTAAGCTTGTGAATTTTTTTTTTCTTGTAAAACCTTACTGCAGGTGGTCAAGAACAGACAACATATACTTACCCCTACTCCCAGAACGCAGGCTTAAGAGTCTTCCAGGTAACTGTGGACATCTGACCAATCGCATTGCCTCTGCATCATCTGATTCTTCAGAGTTCCAGCCTGTGCTGTACTAAATTCTGGGACTGTGGGTCTTTCACCCCTGCCTCGGGCGCCCAGACTGTGAATTTCCTAATTAGAGGGACTAGATTTTATTCATCTTCATGTCTCCAGTGCCTAGCCTGTGAGCTCAGGGTGTAAGTGCTTAATAAATATTTTTTTGTGTAAATGAATCATCTTAAGTTAAAGAAGTAGCCATTAGATAGCTGGGTGGGTTATTAGGAAGATTCTTATTTACTTATCCATTCTGTGTGTTTTTTTCCTCTCTCTCATCTGTACAATGGAGATGTTGGATGAGTAGCCTCCCAGCTCCCCGTGTTCTACTTTCCTAATGATCTATGCTTGCTGTCTCCTCTCTCTTTTCACATTCAGATAACTTCCTCGCAGGATAGGAAACAAAAAGTAAGGAAGCTAAATTCTGCAAAAAAAAAAAAAAAAAAAAAAAAAATACTTTCAAGGATGAGTAAAAACATCATTCATGTCTTCAGTGCATGCTGATGGGATCTGTGAATATAGTCTTATTACCAAATTAGTATGTTCTAACATTTTATGTGCTATGATAGTGATTAGTGCATAGCGCTAGGGTAAGAAAGAGTTTACCTTCCGAATGGAGATCCGGTAAAAAGTCAAACAGAAAGAGAACATCCGAGCTGAGCATTGGAACATAAGTGAAAATCTAACAGGAATAAAGGAACAAAGCAGGGTGTCCCAGACAAAGGAGCGGCTTGCACAGAAGACATGAAACATTCAGATGAAAGGCTTTGTTTCAGGATTGAAAATCCATGTTGGGTGTGGAAAGACTTTTTTTCTGGTCAAGAGTGATAGCAGGTAAAATGAAAAAGACAGGGGTATCTGGGTGGCTCAGTCTGTTAATCATCCGACTCTTGATTTCAGCTCAGATCAAGATCTGAAAGTTGTGAGATTGAGCCCTGCATTGGACTCTTAACATTCTCTCCTTCCCTCTACCCCCCTTTCCTTCTGCCAACCCCTGCTTGCACTCTTTCTCTCTCTCTCTCAAAAAATAGATAACTAAATTTTTTTTAAAAGATGGAAAAGACAACATAAAGTTAGTTTTAGTCCTTGTTGGGAGAGAAAAATTATCTATGCCTTGAAAATTGCTTTTTTCTAAATTGTTTTGTTGACCTGTTTTTATCCATTCCTTTCACATTTTCTATCCTTAGTCAAATAAACGCTTGTGGCTCATGAAATTCCTATACACAGGGACTTGTTTTCACATAACTCCTCCATGATCTTTGACTTGACTTCTTGGCATATAGGACGTATAAACAAAAATTCTTGCAGGCTAATTCCAAGATTAAAATCTAAGGTACTAATACACGGTAAGGAAGGCAAAATTCATAAATCCAGCTTTCTTATTGTTTTGCCCCTCAAGTGAATTTATTGTCCCTCAGCCAGTACTTCTGTGAGAAGGGAAGGAGGAGTGGGGAATAGGTCAGCATTTCCGAGGAAAAACAATGTAAATGTTTCCTCCCAGAAGGCCCATTTTAGAAGTAGCATGGTCAGAGAAATGATTCAAGAATAGAGGTATGATTTGAAAATTGGGTATGGGTGTTCAGAGTGGTTGCCACAAAAAAAACATTTGTTAAAGAAGGATCAAATTTCTTAGCTCTGATGTAAACAACCAGGGGTTAAAAGACTAGTATAAGTGCTTCACAGGGGCTGATGATCCTTTTTCCCCACCTTTGTCCTATTCTATTTTTGGTGTGTCACAATCATTGATCTTGCAGACCTGCCTCCTCCTTCTAATTAATTCCAGACTCCAATCTCAAGAGCCCATTTCCTTCCAACCTTCAAAGAGACTGATAAATATCAGAAGACATTTGGCCACCCCTTAGTCTGTGACCGTTGAAGGAAAACCCTCTGGGATGCATGGATGCTGCTGGCTGCCAGGAGCCAGATGGGAAATAGATGTGTTCAGAGGCTCTGAGGTAAGCAGTGGAACTGCATTCTCAGAGCATAGAGCAAAGAAACAGCCAAATACCAGGCTTTGGCATTTGGTTTGTACTTTTAAGCAATGACCCGGTGGGAGTGGCTGAGGGGTAGGACAGGAAGTGTGTGAAAACGTAAAATAGAAAAACTATCCTTGGGGCACCTGGGTGGCTCAGTTGATTGAGCATCTGACTTTGGCTCAGGTCATGATCTCATAGTTCACAGATAAAGGCCCCGGTCGGGCTGTGTGCTGACAGCTCAGAGCCCGGAGCCTGCTTTGGATTCTGTGTCGTCCTCTCTCTCTCCCCTCCCCCACTAGCACTCTGTCTCTCTCTCTCTCAAAAATAAATAAACATTAAAAAAAAGAAAAGAAAAAAAAAGAAAAACTATCCTCAATTTGCTCTGCATGGGCAGTCTCTGTTAGATGTCAGGCATTTCCTAACCTAATATGCATTTTCTCTAATGCCACATTCTTCTTGGCTCCATTTTTCCAGATTTTGAGCTTCTGCAGTATGAATCTGCCTCGCATTTCTTATTTGCAAAATGAGGGCCTAGGATAGTCTGGTTTTAAGATCCTGTCGACAAATGTAAGGACAGTCTTCCAGCAAACACGTGTTTCTGGCAATCTAGTGGAAGAGAGGAAACCTTATCTCTCTCAGAAGTTTCTGGAAAGTTTTATTTCCAGTTTCTTATGCTTGAAGAAAAACAATGGTCCCCCAAAATCAATTTCTTTAATCAAAGACACCTACAAGAGTAGTATTGAGCAAACAACAACAAAAATAACCTCTGTATATATTCATTCTCTGTTCTGTAGGAAAAGGAGTTCAAACTGAGTAGATTGTCATGTAAGCTCATAGCATTCTTAGTACTTTCCATGACCTCACTTATGGTCTTCCTTGTTCTCATGCGGTTACACACATTCACATACCCTCTGCACGTACGTGCGCGCGCGTGCACGCTCACGCGCGCACACACACACACACATATGGCTGTTCAAGGGAGGAGGAAAATAGCAATGACCAATTCAAATAATAAAATAGTAGCAGATATATTCATACATACATATATCAGAACTGATTCAGTGTTTCCTGTTACAAATCTCTGCGTTGTACCTAGACGAACTTCGATGAATTCACCTGTTAGGCTCATAAGAACTTTAAGAAAATTGGACAATGAGTTAGTATTTTCAGTAGTTTCTTATGGTTTGAATTTATCTTACGGTTTGAATTTTCTGTTTAACAGAAACAGGTATCTGTTCACGATAAAATTTCATCTCTAATTTGCTAACCTTTTGGAACAGTTAATTTCATTAGAAATAACATTCTAATTGTAGCTCATCATTTACAACTGAGTACTTAATGGCAGACACCAAGAAAAAAATTTAGTTGTCTAATGTGAAGAGAACAAGGTAAACAGAAATGAAGAAAAAAGATTCAACTTGCTGATTTGTTTGAAGAAGGCGAAAAGAAAACAACCACAAATGAGGGGGAAAGGAGAAAAAACAGAAAGTCAGTATTTAAATAGGAAAAAGCATAAGTTGTATTTCAGGGCTAAATTCAGAAAGATCAAAATTCAAAATGAGACAAAATTAATAAAGGAGGAGAAGAAGGAGGGGAGAAGAAAACATTACAAATTGGCAGAAGTAACAGAAAAGTGGTAAGAAAGGAGAATAAATGGACTCTGTATATATTAAATTGAATAAAGCAGGTAAATGAGGAAATGGCAAGACAAACACTAAACCTGTATAGATGCTGACATCATCAACACGCATCCAGATAATTTATATTATATCTTCTAGACTTTAAATATAGTCAGTATGGACTTTTTAGGTTGAGAAATCAACTTTGATTCTGCTGCAAGCTCTACATGATAAATACAGTAAGAAAAAACCTGGAAGTGCAATATACAAAGAATGTGTTTTAGGCAATACTGGATGCTATGGTCTGAATGTTTGTGCTCCCCAAAGTTCATGTATTGAAAACGTAAAGCCTGATGTGATGGTATTAGCTGGTGGGGCCTTTGGGAGGTGATTAGGTCATAAGGGTGAAGCCCGCATTAATGGAAATTGTGCCTTTTTAAGAGAGGTCTGAGAAAGCCTTTTGCCATGTGAGGACACAGCAAAAAACGGCCAGCTATAAAGTGAGTCCTCACCAGATACTGAATTTGCCTGCACCTTGATCATGGACTGCCCAGCCTCCAGAAGTGTGAGAGATAAATCCCTGTTGTTTATAAGCCACTCAACCTCTGGCATTTTGTTAGAGCAGCCCAAACAGACTAAGACACTGGATACATTTTTGGGGGGTAGTTTGTTGATATTTTACTAGTCACCGAGGAATGCTTAAATCTCATTCTTTCTTCACTCCTCTTCGTGCACAGGTAACCCCCGATGAATATATCTGGTGAAGACGGTATTAGAAATTGGGAATCAAGTGTAAGTGAGACAGTCTGCTGACAGCATCTTGCGAGATTACGCCGTTTAACGCTTGATTTTAGCAGATGAACACCCAGCTGCTGTCACGGGAATGGTGTAATGCCTGACTCTTTTGTGACCTGTGCAGAGAGGTTCTACCTCGCTTGCCTACTTAGGGGCACTGAGAGCAAAAACAATAGTAAACATAATAGTAAAATGGCACCTCCATCCTCAACCCCAATTTTCTAACCTCATAGTGGCTATAAACTTCTTCTCTCTCTGCACTGGGGTTAAGGCACAGGGAAAAGATAGTCAGCATATTTTACCTATGTAGTAAGTCTGAAAAAAGAGATTGAAAATACTGAATGGAGAGAAACAGTAGAGACCAAGGTGTGAGAATGAAAACGGTATATTTAGGAAGCACCCAGAGGTCAAACTCCTGCAGGGCCCTAACTGATGATGAGGCAGATGATCAGACTTATAGGTGAACACACATTGTCTGTGCCAAGTGATTGCAAAACAGCCAGAAAAGGCTATTTGTCTCCCTAAAATTGTCTTTCGTGTTCAGTGAATTTTTGAGGCACGGTGAAGTACATCAAAGCCTGCCACAGTTAGAATTTTCCTGCGCACATATCAGTGGAGAAGTTGACACATTGCCTTAAATATAATGCGAAGTCCAGGTTAGCGTTTCCAAAACATTTAGATTAAAGGGTCGGGAAAAAAATCAACAACAAAATTATTGGAGGGTAATGACATAAGTGGTACATGATATAGGAGGGTAAATGACATTTTATTATGCCAACTGAGTACATTAAAACAAACAAAAACTTACATGTCGTAATAATGTAATTATGGAATGGACATTTTATTGTGGATAAAATTAGTCCATGAATTTATATAAGGCCCAGTTGACAAAGTTTTCCTTAGATGGTTGGACTTTGCTTTGATACATATCATAAGTAGTAGATTTCTTCTTCTCCTCCTCCTCCTCCTCCTCCTCCTCCTCCTCCTTCTTCTTCTCCCTCTTCTATCTGAGAAGTAAAATATGATCAACAGGAAACCATGAGTAAAATAAATGTCAACTAGAATAAAAATGCTTTAATCAAAGAAGGGGTTTTTCCTTACAAGATCTAGCCAAATACTTCCCTGACTATTTAGGAAATAAAATGAAATCTCAAAGATACTCATGATGTTTAAATATCAATGGTAGATTGATGAGTGGTCTCTTGATGCTAAAGAATGAAAATCTGGCAGAAAAAAACTTTTTAAAAACCATAAATTAAACAGTACTTGAGAATCAGAAAACAGTTGGTCAAATTTCATGCTTCTGGAAAAATTTATTTTAAGAAAAAATCAATCTGGGAGCACCTGGAGCACCAAATGTTAAGGAGCAGTCAATACAGATTTGTCAGGAACAATTCTTCTCAAGCAACTCTAATTTTTGTCTCCGTCTAAATAATTTGTAAACTGCAAAAAATTGGCACAAGTAAATAGCATCTACTTTTATGTTAATAAGACATAATTACAATATATCAAAATAATTACAGAAAAAATATGACCAAATTGAACAGAATGACACTATTGGAAAAGTTTCCAACTGCATCTTACACGTGTAGAAATCATCAAAATTTATCCAAGATACATACAAAAAGTGATGTCAGTATCTTTAACAATGTGCAATATTGGACAAAGTTTACAGATTTCTTTAAACTTCATTTCAATAGATTGTTAAAATACTAAATTTTTAAATAATATTTTGATATTTATAATTCTTTCCTTTCCCTGAAAAAAATTTAAATCAAAGTTTAATTGCAAATTGCTTTTTAACTTCACAAATCTATTATTTTAGTATCCATTGGTGAACAGTGCTGATGAATTGGGGTGCATAGATGTTGATATTATTCTGGAGGTAGAACCCTGGGAGAAACATAGATGATACTACACGTTGTAATTTTTATTAATTTTTTAAATTTAGTGCTGTTATTTGAATATTTCAGTCCTTAAAATTCTCCTATATATTTTATTTATTCTCCTATCCACTGGTCTTAAAATCAATCCATATTTCACCTCCTGTGATCCTGTCTCCCACTGGTAATGGTTTTTATTTGAATAGAAATCTAACACTTGAAAAGTGCAAAAAACCATTCCTGTATGCAGTCTGCCCAACCTTCCTGCTGTTCTCTCCATTTTACAGATTTTTAAATAAATGAGACTCAGGTTGAACTGGCTTGGCCAAATTCACACTGTCATAATGAGATATGGGCATTTATTTTGGGTCTTCTTCCTGGAACCTGGTTGCCTTCCAGTGTATCTTGTTGAGTGTTAAGCCCTGCTCTTGGAGGTGGACGAGGGGAAGCAAGTAGGTTTCCTTCCAAATGGAATTTGGGGGTCTGGAGGAACCTTCTCAGTCCATATTTTATCAGTTCACAGGTGCCACCTAGAGGTAAAGAGAAGGAAAGAAAAATAAAACCATTGTTTCCACTTTTGTCTTAAAAGAAATATTTGTTTTAGAGAGAAAAGAAAGAACTATTCTCCAAATTCTTACTTTTGACGTGTAAAATATCACAATTAAAATGAACATTATAGAAAGAAATAAATTATTCAATAGATTACTATTAACTGTTAAATTCTCTTCACTGAATGTTTACTTTTAAGTTTTCTTTCACCCGAGCATGTGTTTGCCTGGTCCATTTTTTTATATCTCCGATCCAAAAGTTCTAACCAATTGTTTTTTCTCCAATTGAAAGTTCTTTCCCTGTTTGTTGAAATGTCTACCCTCTGTGTCATTTATCTCTGTTCTGTCCCCTGAAGTTTACCTTGAGGTCCCTTTTAAAAGAATCATCTACCGTTTCATCATATACATATTTTGAATCGACTCGTCATAAGCCCAAACTCTTTTAAACATATGGCTTTTTTGGTGCCCAAACTTGTATTTTTAACAGTGTAAAAGTGTGAGCATTACAGAACATAGAATCGAAAAAAAGAGAGAATTTTATCACCTCTTCAGGATTTGCTATTCAATGTCTACTGACTTTACCTTCCCGTGTGTGTTATTAGAATGCTTAGATACTAACACGAATATCCTTTACTTTGAAATAAAATTGAAATTTTAAAACTTAAGTAAAATTCTGATTAGAAGAGTTGGGATGTGAGCAAACGGTTTTTCAAAATAGTAACTCAACATTTCTTTCTTCTCTTTTTAAACTGAAGAATAACTTGCATACAGTAACGAATGAAAAGTGCACTGATCACAGCAGCATTTGGTGAGTTTTTCAGATGTTTGCTCCTGTGTCAACAATGCAGATCAAGGCATAGACCACTTCTAGCACCCCAAAAGCTTCCTGTACTCTCCCCCATTCAATAACTTCTGTCAGTGGGAACTACGTTTTGACTTCTAGAGTCATACATTAGTTTTGCTAATTAGTGAACTTCATAAAAATTGGATCCTGATGGATGGCTTCTGTTGAGTCTGAGTTCTGTTGCTCAATATTTTACATGTGAGATGTAACCATTTTGCTTCATGTGGTTGTGGACAGTGCATTCTTATAGTGTGCAATATTTTGAAAACAGAAATCATGAGTCAACATTTACATTATTTATAGCAAAACATTAGGAAGATCATATATTTCTATGCTAATATACATACTAAAGAGTTTATGACAAATCTCAGAATTGAGAAAACATATTTTACAAAAGCAGTTTTAACATGGTTCACTTGCTTTGTACTTCACTTTCTGTTGTTTTATAATCCTCTTTGTATTTATTGTGATAAAGTACCTCCTGTTTTGTTTACTTTCTCATGACTAAAGTTATTCCATTTTTCTAGAAGAAACTATGAAAGAATTTTTTGTTCCTATGAGTTCTATTTAAGATGTACATTCATTTGTAAAATCAGATGTGTTCTTTATACATTTTTGGTGTAGTAGTTACAACACATGAAATTATCAATAATTAGTTAAATAAAGGATGAAAGAAAATAATTACATCTAGTTTTCACAGTTGGATTACAACTGAATGCTGAACATGCATTATGAGTATTATTTAACATACTTTTTGAGACCATAAAAAATACCAATATTCAAAAAGATCATTCTGATATAATATGACAATAATAAACACTGCAGACAACACACATGAGGGGCGTCTGGGTGGCTCAGTCGGTTGAGAGTCTGACTTTGGCTCAGGTCATGACCTCATAGTTCGTGGGTTCAAGTCCCAGGTCGAGCTGTGTGCCGACAGCTCAGAACCTGGAGCCTGCTTCGGATTCTGTGTCTCCCTCTCTCTCTGCTCCTCCCCTGCTCTCACCCTCTCTGTCTCTCTCTCTCTCAAAAACAAATAAACATTAAAAGAAAACTGCACGCTGTTCAAACGTTGTCCCAGGAAAATTACACTATGCATAAAAACGTTCCCAAAAGGAAACTCGAAATGGGAGATGTTATATTTGATAAAAATCAGATGTTATTTAATAAGTTGATAAGTGTTTTAATGCAAAACACATTTGGACAATAATTTATCCAGAAGAATGTTTTATAAACTTCAAATAAAAATTGGAAAAGATGTAGGTTATCAGTCAAAAATTACTTCCATAGCAAACAAGTAAAACCTGCTTATAATCAGCATAACTGATGAAATGTTGATTTGTTTCATGCAACTTTAAGTATAAGTTTAGTCTGAGTTTGGTTTGCACAGCAGTACTGAAAAGACCGAGCCTCCTTTTACATTCATGCTCCAAGATTTCTAATAGTTGTATATTTTATTCTTCAAGATGATAAAATAGCTGCTGCTTCTCCAGTAATCCCAGCTATACACAAGGTAGTAAAAATAGAGAAGGAAAAAGGCAAAGGGGACAAAAACCAAAGCGGCATTCTAGCTAAGTCTGTCCCTTGAAAATGGCTCTCCCCATATCCCCCTTTGTGTATCTTCCTCTTACATTTCATTGGCCGGAACTGGATCACGTGGCCACACTTAGCTGCAAGACCAGCTGGACAAGTGAGTGGTACAGTTTTCTACTTGGATAGTAGAGGAATACAGAGGAAAAGGGGACTCTAAATGATTTGGAGCAAGCAATTCAGGGTCTACCACATGGTTCCACTGTTCTCTTTGGAAATCTGAACAAAGAAGTAAATCGGCTTGTTTTTTACATTCAAAATTATATGGAGGCACCTTGGTGGCTCAGTTGGTTAAGCATCCGATTTTGGCTCAAGTCATGATCTCACATTCATGGGTTCGAGCCCCACGTTGGGCTCTGTGCTGACAGCTCAGCTGTGCTGACAGCCTACTTCTGATTCTGTGTCTCCTTCTCTTCTGTCCCTCCCTGGCTCATGTTCTGTCTCTCTCTCCCTCCCTCTCTCTCTCTCTCTCTCAAAAATAAACATTAAAAAAATAAAAAAAAAACAGAATAAAAATATATTCATATTGCAAAGTGGCAGACAAGTCACTTCTGCTGGTTCAAATGATGGGCATGAAAAGGGGACAATTTTCTAAAATTTGCTAACTAAAAAAAAGAACAGGATCTTAAACTTGTTTAGTGATAATTCATGCAATTACACTGAGTATAGTAACAACTCTTTAGTTTCAGATCCACGAAAACAAAGTATTTAGAGAAATACTGGAAGCTATGGTAGATTGTCTTCCCACAATAATGCATCAAATATTGTGCGAAGGTTACTGATTTCTCCTGAATGCTATTATCTTTTAATTTTGTATCTGTTTAGTGCCCTGTATCTTGAGTACATGGAGGTAATATTTTGCTTAGTTCACTTGTTTGTGATAAATTCAACTCAAGCTTGTATTACTTATTTTGTTGACTTTCTCCATGTTGACCTGCTGCTTTGCTATCTCAGTTTTATTTTATTTTATTTGTTTTGCTTTAGTGGCATCTTGCCAAAGAATGATCATAGAAAGATGATAATTTTACTTCCTTAAATTTTTCATCACCTTTATATTTATCCTATTAATTCAATTTTCCTTTGTTAAGGACATGATATTCTGGACTAATCTATTTCTAGCTCATGTTTTTATTTTAGAGTCTCTTGGGATTCCTTTCTGCTGCTAGCACCATGGAGAGAAACAGAGTTTTTCTTTACCTAATTTCATAGCAAGTCATTAAACCTTTTTGAGATAGTTTTGAAGGATGTATTATTTCCTATAGTTGTATTCATAGATGTGCACTATTGATATTGAATTTCATAACGTTTGAAAAAGCTTATGATGAAATATCCTTTTTTTAAATTCTAGTGACACTTAGTAAAAAGCACATGTATGCATAATAGCAGTATTCAATTTAAATAATCACTATTTCATTTATTAAAAATTTTTTTCTTACATTTATTTATTTTTGAGAGAGAGAGACAGAGCACGAGTGGGGGAGGGGCAGAGAGAGAGAGGGAGACACAGAATCTGAAGCAGGCTCCAGTCTCTGAGCTGTCGTCAGCACAGAGCCTGACGCAGGGCCCGAACCCACAAACCATGAGATCATGACCTGAGCCAAAGTCAAGCGCTCAAATGACTGAGCCACCCAGGTGCCCCAAAGAATCACTATTTTAAAGGATCATTGAGCTCATAGAGTCAAATGGACTTTACAAAAATTGCTTTTTTTACTACTGATGGATTTTTTTTCACTCCGAGTAATGAGGGCCCTTATTAGATATAAAGGAGTTTTCTCCCTAAAGCATTAATTAGAGGAAAGATGCATTAAATAATGTGTTTTTTATATTACCACTCATTTGAAGGTTTGTAAAAATGGCATTCCATGTATAAAGGTTTATGTTTCTACCAAAGGTCAATGAGTCCAGAACCTGGAGAGTATGAAGGAATTTTAACAAAGGCTATTAATATATGCTTTGCCATTTCCATGATTTATTCTGTACCTGGGGCAGCATTAAATACCAGGTGATCTCTTTTAATAAATCCAGTAGGAAATTAACATGGGGAAAAAAAAGTAAAAAAAAAAAAAAAAAAAAAAAGCTAAAACTGGACTTGTTCCAGGCACTCTAGGGTTCCAGCTTAATCCTTGAATGAAAAGTCCCAAATGTCCTGCTTACATGAAGAGTCCTTAGAATGTGTATCAGGAATGTTTCTATGTGCCCATATGTGCTTGTGTCCATGCATGTGGTGTGTGTACATGTATTTGAGAGCATGTGGGTGGTAGGCATAGGGATTTTGTATGCATAAAGGACCTGGGGTTCCCCCCCAAAAAGAGTGGTTGGGGAGTTCCGGAAGATGGCGGTGTAGGAGGACGCGGGGCTCACAACGCGTCCTGCCGATCACTTAGATTCCACCTACACCTGCCTAAAGAACCCAGAAAACCGCCAGAGGATTAGCAGAAGGGAGTCTCCGGAGTCAAGCGCAGACTAGAGGCCCACGGAAGAGGGTAGGAAGGGCGGCGAGGCGGTGCGCGCTCCACGGACCGGCGGGAGGGAGCCGGGGCGGAGGGGCGGCTCGCCGGCCAAGCAGAGCCCCCGAGTCTGGCTGGCAAAAGCGGAGGGGCCGGACGGACTGTGTTCCGACAGCAAGCGCGACTTAGCGTCTGGGAGGTCAGAAGTTAACAGCTCTGCTCGGAAAGCGGGAAGGCTGGAGGACAAAGGGAGGGAGAGCTGCCGAGCCCCCGGATGGCAGAGCTCAGCTTGGCGGGGAACAAAGGCGCCAGCTCCATCTCCCCCGCCCATCCCCCAGCCAAAATCCCAAAGGGAACCAGTTCCTGCCAGGGAACTTGCTCGCTCCGCGCAAACACCCAACTCTGTGCTTCTGCGGAGCCAAACCTCCGGCAGCGGATCTGACTCCCTCCCGCTGCCACAGGGCTCCTCCTGGAGTGGATCACCTAAGGAGAAGCGAGCTAAGCCTGCCCCTCCACCCCCCGTGCACCTTGCCTACCCACCCCAGCTATTACGCCAGATCCCCAGCAACACAAGCCTGGCAGTGTGCGAGTAGCCCAGACGGGACACGCCACCCCACAGTGAATCCCGCCCCTAGGAGAGGGGAAGAGAAGGCACACACCAGTCTGACTGTGGCCCCAGCAGTGGGCTGGGGGCAGACATCGGGTGGCTGCGGCCCCGCCCACTAACTCCAGTTATACACCACAGCACAGGGGAAGTGCACTGCAGGTCCTCACCACTCCAGGGACTCTCCAAAATGACCAAACGGAAGAATTCCCCTCAGAAGAATCTCCAGGAAATAACAACAGCTAATGAACTGATCAAAAAGGATTTAAATAATATAACAGAAAGTGAATTTAGAATAATAGTCATAAAATTAATCGCTGGGCTTGAAAACAGTATACAGGATAGCAGAGAATCTCTTGCCACAAAGATCGAGGGACTAAGGAACAGTCACGAGGAGTTGAAAAACGCTTTAAACGAAATGCAAAACAAAATGGAATCCACGATGGCTCGGCTTGAAGAGGCAGAGGAGAGAATAGGTGAACTAGAAGATAAAGTTATGGAGAAAGAGGAAGCTGAAAGAAAGAGAGATAAAAAAATCCAGGAGTATGAGGGGAAAATTAGAGAACTAAGTGATACACTAAAAAAAAAATAATATACGCATAATTGGTATCCCAGAGGAGGAAGAGAGAGGGAAAGGTGCTGAAGGGGTACTTGAACAAATTATAGCTGAGAACTTCCCTGAACTGGGGAAGGAAAAAGGCATTGAAATCCAAGAGGCACAGAGAACTCCCTTCAGACGTAACTTGAATCGATCTTCTGCACGACATATCATAGTGAAACTGGCAAAATACAAGGATAAAGAGAAAATTCTGAAAGCAGCAAGGGATAAACGTGCCCTCACTTATAAAGGGAGACCTATAAGACTCGTGACTGATCTCTCCTTTGAAACTTGGCAGGCCAGAAAGGCTTGGCACGATATCTACAGTGTGCTAAACAGAAAAAATATGCAGCCGAGAATCCTTTATCCAGCAAGTCTGTCATTTAGAATAGAAGGAGAGATAAAGGTCTTCCCAAACAAACAAAAACTGAAGGAATTTGTCACCACGAAACCAGCCCTACAAGAGATCCTAAGGGGGATCCTGTGAGACAAAGTACCAGAGACATCACTACAAGCATAAAACATACAGACATCACAATGACTCTAAACCCATATCTTTCTATAATAACACTGAATGTAAATGGATTAAATGCGCCAACTAAAAGACATAGGGTATCAGAATGGATAAAAAAACAAGACCCATCTATTTGCTGTCTACAAGAGACTCATTTTAGATCTGAGGACACCTTTAGATTGAGAGTGAGGGGATGGAGAACTATTTATCATGCTCCTGGAAGCCAAAAGAAAGCTGGAGTAGCCATACTTATATCAGACAAACTAGACTTTAAATTAAAGGCTGTAACAAGAGATGAAGAAGGGCATTATATAATAATCACAGGGTCTATCCACCAGGAAGAGCTAACTATTATAAATGTCTATGCGCCAAATACCGGAGCCCCCAGATATATAAAACAATTACTCATAAACATAAGCAACCTTATTGATAAGAATGTGGTCATTGCAGGGGACTTTAACACCCCACTTACAGAAATGGATAGATCATCTAGACACACAGTCAATAAAGAAACAAGGGCCCTGAATGATACATTGGATCAGATGGACTTGACAGATATATTTAGAACTCTGCATCCCAAAGCAACAGAATATACTTTCTTCTCGAGTGCGCATGGAACATTCTCCAAGATAGATCATATACTGGGTCACAAAACAGCCCTTCATAAGTTTACAAGAATTGAAATTATACCATGCATACTTTCAGACCACAATGCTATGAAGCTTGAAATCAACCACAGGAAAAAGTCTGTAAACCTCCAAAAGCATGGAGGTTAAAGAACACCCTACTAACGAATGAGTGGGTCAACCAGGCAATTAGAGAAGAAATTAAAATATACATGGAAACAAACGAAAATGAAAATACAACAATCCAAACGCTTTGGGATGCAGCGAAGGCAGCCCTGAGAGGAAAATACATTGCAATCCAGGCCTATCTCAAGAAACAAGAAAAATCCCAAATACAAAATCTAACAGCACACCTAAAGGAAATAGAAGCAGAACAGCAAAGGCAGCCTAAACCCAGCAGAAGAAGAGAAATAATAAAGATCAGAGCAGAAATAAACAATATAGAATCTAAAAAAACTGTAGAGCAGATCAACGAAACCAAGAGTTGGTTTTTTGAAAAAATAAACAAAATTGACAAACCTCTAGCCAGGCTTCTCAAAAAGAAAAGGGAGATGACCCAAATAGATAAAATCATGAATGAAAATGGAATGATTACAACCAATCCCTCACAGATACAAACAATTATCAGGGAATACTATGAAAAATTATATGCCAGCAAATTGGACAACCTGGAAGAAATGGACAAATTTCTAAACACCCACACTCTTCCAAAACTCAATCAGGAGGAAATAGAAAGCTTGAACAGACCCATAACCAGCGAAGAAATTGAATCGGTTATCAAAAATCTCCCAACAAATAAGAGTCCAGGACCAGATGGCTTCCCAGGGGAGTTCTACCAGACATTTAAAGCAGAGATAATACCTATCCTTCTCAAGCTATTCCAAGAAATAGAAAGGGAAGGAAAACTTCCAGACTCATTCTATGAAGCCAGTATTACTTTGATTCCTAAACCAGACAGAGACCCAGTAAAAAAAGAGAACTACAGGCCAATATCCCTGATGAATATGGATGCAAAAATTCTTAATAAGATACTAGCAAATCGAATTCAACAGCATATAAAAAGAATTATTCACCATGATCAAGTGGGATTCATTCCTGGGATGCAGGCTGGTTCAACATTCGCAAATCGATCAACGTGATACATCACATTAACAAAAAAAAAGAGAAGAACCATATGATCCTGTCAATCGATGCAGAAAAGGCCTTTGACAAAATCCAGCACCCTTTCTTAATAAAAACCCTTGAGAAAGTCGGGATAGAAGGAACATACTTAAAGATCATAAAGGCCATTTATGAAAAGCCCACAGCTAACATCATCCTCAACGGGGAAAAACTGAGAGCTTTTTCCCTGAGATCAGGAACACGACAGGGATGCCCACTGTCACCGCTGCTGTTTAACATAGTGCTGGAAGTTCTAGCATCAGCAATCAGACAACAAAAGGAAATCAAAGGCATCAAAATTGGCAAAGACGAAGTCAAGCTTTCGCTTTTTGCAGATGACATGATATTATACATGGAAAATCCGATAGACTCCACCAAAAGTCTGCTAGAACTGATACATGAATTCAGCAAAGTTGCAGGATACAAAATCAATGTGCAGAAATCAGTTGCATTCTTATACACTAACAATGAAGCAACAGAAAGACAAATGAAGAAACTGATCCCATTCACAATTGCACCAAGAAGCATAAAATACCTAGGAATAAATCTAACCAAAGATGTAAAAGATCTGTATGCTGAAAACTATAGAAAGCTTATGCAGGTAATTGAAGAAGATATAAAGAAATGGAAAGACATTCCCTGCTCATGGATTGGAAGAATAAATATTGTCAAAATGTCAATACTACCCAAAGCTATCTACACATTCAATGCAATCCCAATCAAAATTGCACCAGCATTCTTCTCGAAACTAGAACAAGCAATCCTAAAATTCATATGGAACCACAAAAGGCCCCGAATAGCCAAAGTCATTTTGAAGAAGAAGACCAAAGCAGGAGGCATCACAATCCCAGACTTTAGCCTCTACTACAAAGCTGTCATCATCAAGACAGCATGGTATTGGCATAAAAACAGACACATAGACCAATGGAATAGAATAGAAACCCCAGAACTAGACCCACAAACGTATGGCCAACTCATCTTTGACAAAGCAGGAAAGAACATCCAATGGAAAAAAGACAGTCTCTTTAACAAATGGTGCTGGGAGAACTGGACAGCAACATGCAGAAGGTTGAAACTAGACCACTTTCTCACACCATTCACAAAAATAAACTCAAAATGGATAAAGGACCTGAATGTGAGACAGGAAACCATCAAAACCTTAGAGGAGAAAGCAGGAAAAGACCTCTCTGACCTCAGCCGTAGCAATCTCTTACTCGGCACATCCCCAAAGGCAAGGGAATTAAAAGCAAAAGTGAATTACTGGGACCTTATGAAGATAAAAAGCTTCTGCACAGCAAAGGAAACAACCAACAAAACTAAAAGGCAACCAACGGAATGGGAAAAGATATTTGCAAATGACACATCGGACAAAGGGCTAGTATCCAAAATCTATAAAGAGCTCATCAAACTCCACACCCGAAAAACAAATAACCCAGTGAAGAAATGGGCAGAAAACATGAATAGACACTTCTCTAAAGAAGACATCCAGATGGCCAACAGGCACATGAAAAGATGTTCAACGTCGCTCCTTATCAGGGAAATACAAATCAAAACCACACTCAGATATCACCTCACGCCAGTCAGAGTGGCCAAAATGAAGAAATCAGGAGACTATAGATGCTGGAGAGGATGTGGAGAAACAGGAACCCTCTTGCACTGTTGGTGGGAATGCAAATTGGTGCAGCCGCTCTGGAAAGCAGTGTGGAGGTTCCTCAGAAAATTAAAAATAGACCTACCCTATGACCCAGCAATAGCACTGCTAGGAATTTATCCAAGGGATACAGGAGTACTGATGCATAGGGGCACCTGTACCCCAATGTTTATAGCGGCACTCTCAACAATAGCCAAATTATGGAAAGAGCCTAAATGTCCATCAACTGATGAATGGATAAAGAAATTGTGGTTTATATACACAATGGAATACTACGTGGCAATGAGAAAAAATGAAATATGGCCTTTTGTAGCAACATGGATGGAACTGGAGAGTGTGATGCTAAGTGAAATAAGCCATACAGAGAAAGACAGATACCATATGGTTTCACTCTTATGTGGATCCTGAGAAACATAACAGGAACCCATGGGGGAGGGGAAGGAAAAAAAAAAAAAAAAAAAAAAGAGGTTAGAGTGGGAGAGAGCCAAAGCATAAGAGACTGTTAAAAACTGAGAACAAATTGAGGGTTGATGGGGGGTGGGAGGGAGGGCAGGGTGGGTGATGGGTATTGAGGAGGGCACCTTTTGGGATGAGCACTGGGTGTTGTATGGAAACCAATTTGACAGTAAATTTCATATATTAAAAAAAAAAAAAAAAAGAGTGGTTGGATATACATGGGAAGATGGTCATCCTCCAGTGCCAGGCTGTCAAGATGTATAAATCATCTGTTAAGCCTTCAAATAATAGTTGGTTAAGACCCACAATTTTGGAATTCATAATAGGAAGAAAGATCAGTAGGATAATAGCGGTTCATTCCTCCATTTAGTCAACAAGTAGCTTCAAGAGTATAGCAAGGAAAAAGTTGGCAAAATTTCTACTATCCTGGGTTTATATTCTAGCGGGGGTACAATCATTAAGATAAACAATCAAATATATTGTGTACTAGATGGTGATAAATTCTATAAAAGAAAATAAGGCAGAAAAGGGAAGAAAGGAGAGTGGACTGAGGAAAAGTAGTTGTAACTTTAGTTAGGGTGATTATATATGTCTGCAATGAAAAGATGGCATCTGAGTAATGGTCTAAAAAGAGGAAAGGGAGTAGACCTAGCTGGTACCTGGGGAAGAGAATTCCAATAGGAAGAAAGAGTAGGAGCGAAGGCCCTGATGTAGAAGCATGCCTTGAATAACAGCTAGACGGTCAGTGTGGTAAGAGAGGAAATAGGAAAGGCATTGGGTGGTTTTGAGTAGAGAAGTAAAATGATTTGATATAATACATCATGTTCACTCCTTTCTTAGATTATTCTGAAGGGAGGTGAGGACATAATAAAAGGAATGGCCTAGGATAGGAGACTACTATAATTATCCCGGCCAGAGACGATGATGGCTTGCACCAAAGTGGTAGCAGTAAGAAATCATTGCACTCTGAAACTAAAGTAACAGGATTGCCTAACTGAATACGCGTGTAGTCCAAGAGGACACCAAAATTTCCGGTCTGGGCAAATGGCAGGATTTTGTCATTTACTGAAATTGATAGGTTGTAGAAGTCATAGATTTGGGGACAAAGATCAGAGGTTCAGTTTTGGACATACTTTATTTGAATGCTTATTAGACATTCAAGGAAAGATATTAATTATCAGTTATGTATGTGGTCAAGACTTTGAAGGGAAGATAGATATAGTGACTGGAAATATTTACTTGGAATCTAAATATCAATTATATAGATACCATCAAAGCCTTGAGGTGGGGAGAGTCATTAAGATTGCTAAAAGTCAAAAGAGAGGAAAATTTGGACACTAAATGATGTTTGACATTTATTTGTGCCCATAGTTTCAGGTGAGAGAGACATACATAAATAATAAATAATATACTGATAAAATAATAAATAATAGATAATAATAATGAATAATATAGTAATATGTAAATAAATAATAAATCAAGTAAAAAATCTCTATATGATAATACATTCAATGTTCCTATCACAGTTGTTTGATATACAGCAGTCATCCATTAGTTGTTTGGTTTTTTTTTTAATTTTTTTTTAACGTTTATTTATTTTTGAGACAGAGAGAGACAGAGCATGAACGGGGGAGGGGCAGAGAGAGAGGGAGACACAGAATCAGAAGCAGGCTCCAGGCTCTGAGCCGGCATCCCAGAGCCCGACGTGGGGCTCGAACTCACGGACCGTGAGATCGTGACCTGAGCTGAAGTTGGACGCTCAACCGACTGAGCCACCCAGGCGCCCCCCATTAGTTGTTATTTTTATTGTTTAAAAATATTTTTTTATTGAGGGGCGCCTGGGTGGCTCAATTGGTTGAGCATCTGACTTCGGCTCAGGTCATGATCTCACCATCTGTGAGTTCGAGCCCCGCGTCAGGTTCTGGGCTGACAGCTCGGAGCCTGGAGCCTGCTTCAGATTCTGTTTCTCCCTCTCTCTCTGTCCATCCCTGCTCATGCTGTCTCTCTGTCTCTCAAAAATAAATAAACATTTAAAAATATATTTTTTATTGAAGTATTGACATACAATGTTATATTAGTTTCAGGTGTACAACATAGTGATTGAGCAACTCTATACTTTATTCTCCGTTCACCACAAGTGTAGTTACCATCTGCCCGCAAGCATACAACACTACTTTAATACTATTGACTATATTCCTTATGCTGTAGTTTTCTTCTCCATGACATATTCATTCTATAACTGGAAGCCTGTATCTACCACTCCCCTTCACCCCTTTTGCCTTTGCCCATCTCTCCAACAACCTCCCCTCTGGCCACCACCAGTTTGTTGTTTTTAGGAGGCAAAAAACGTTCTGAGGAGATTTTTCGAAACACTAGAAATAGAACTACATGTGATCAAATAATCCTACTTCTGGGTTTATCCAAAAAAAAAAAAAAAAAAATCAAAGGAGGATATTGAAGGCATATCTGCATTCCCATGTTCATTGCAGCATTATTCACAATTACCAAGACAAAGAAACAACCTCAGTGTCCATTAATGAATGGATGAATGGATGAATGAATGAACGTTTTATATACATATACATATATATATATATATATATATATATAATGTCAAAGTTATGTATAAATAATAATATATACAATACATGCTATATGCAATAGAATATTATTCAGCCATGAAGAAAAAAGGAAATCCTGTCATTTGCAACAACATGGATGGACTTTGAAGGTATTATGAAAAGTAAAATAATTATGCAAAGTGAAATAAGCCAGACAAGAAAACAGAGAAAGTTAAATACTGCATGGTATCACTTGTATGTGGATTTTTTTTTAATTCAAAGGCATAGAGAAAGAGAGGATAAAAGTGATTACCAGGAGCTAGGGGTGGGGGATGTTGGGACAGGTTGGTAAAAAGGTATAAACTTTCAACTATAAAGTAAATGAGATCTGAGATAAACATATGATTGTGATTGATAAGACCATCCTGTAGAATTTAAATTGGCTAAGAGAGTAGAATGTAGTTGTTCCCCACCCCCCCCAAATTAAATATTTAAGGTGATAATTGTATTAACTAGATGAGGGAAATCCTTTCATAATGCTTTGTATGTATACTTTAAATGTCTTACAATTTTCATTCCCATGACTTCCTATTTTATAACTGAAAGTCTGTACCTCTTAATGCACTTCACCTATTTTACCTGTGCCTAGAACCCCTCCCCTATCTCTGGCAACTACCAATTTGTTCTCTATATTTATGAGTCTCTTTTTTATAATTTGCTTGTTGGTGTGTTCATTTGTTTTGTTTTTAAGATTCCACACATAAATGAAATCATATAGTATTTAACTTTCTCGGTCTGACTTATTTCACTTAGCATAGTACCCTGTAGGTCCATCCATTTTATCATGAATGGTAAGATTTTATTCTATTTTATGACCAAGTAATATTCCATTGTGTAAATATACCACATCTTGTTTATCCATTCATCTATGGATGGACACTTAGGTTGCTTCCATGGTTAGCGTTTCATAATGTATGTTATATAATTTCTTTATTTTTGAGAGTGAGAGACAGAGAGAGAGACAGAGAGAGAGAGTGCACCAGAGCCCAATGTGGGGCTCGATCTCATGAACTGTGAGATCATGACCTGAGCTGAAATCAAGAGCTGGATGCTTACCAACTGAGCCACCCAGGTGCCCCAAATCACTATGTTTTACACCAGAAACTAATATATTGTATGTCAACATATTTCAATATAAAATTAAAAAATTAAATGAAATTAATTAAAAAAATAAATGTCTTAAAATTTTGTCAGTTGTATCACAATAAAGCTGAAAGTCTAAAAGTGGAAACAATTTTAAATAAACAAAACATGATACATCTATACAATGGGATTCTACTCAGCAATGAAAAAGAAAGGAGTACTCATGTGCTACAACATGGATAAAAACATCATATTAAGCAAAGATGTCAGACACAAAGGAGGACACACCGTATCGTTACGTTTAGATGAAAAGTACAGAAAAGACAAATCTATAGGAGTAAAAAGTAGATTAGTGTCTTCCTGGTGGTGGCGGTGGGAATGAGAAGTGTCTAAAAGTAAACAAGAGGTTCATTTTTGAGATGATGTAAATGTTCTGAAATTAGGTTATAGTGACGGTTGCTTAATTCTATAATATTAACAAGTATTATTGAATTGTACACTTCATACAAGTGAATTTTATAGCATGTAAGTCATATGTCAATAAAGCTGTTTTGTAGAAAAGAAAACCATACATAAAAAAATTTAAAAATGCCTCTGTGAATCATTAAAATCCAGGATTAATGCAATTGTCCGAATGATGCTGTGCTTTAAGAGAAATGGACTTTTTTTGGGGGGGCAGAAAAAGTCTTCTCTAAGGAAAGTGAGATTTTTATTAGATAAATAGGAGGCATGGCATCTTAGCAGGATTACTCTAGCTAGTTCCTCAAAAGGAGGACTAATCTAAATGTCAAACACAGATGCTTATCAGTACTCTTATCACTAGGAGTCCATCAGGAGAAGTATTTTTTTTAAAGATTTGGACAAATAAAATTAGCTATTACAAAATTTACTTCATTGATTAAAGTGATTTGTTGCTTCCTCATTATTATCGATCTGAGGTGCTCACTGGGAAGGATATGCAATTGCTATCCATTAATTTCATGGATGAGAAATATTGTCTTGGGACTATAACTAGGAACTTGGAGGTTGGCATGTGTGTACTGGAGAGGGAAAGAGAACTGAATTCTCCCAATTCCCTGTTCATTAACTTGCCAGTTAAAGTTGGCTATAGGCATGTTTTCCTGGGGCAACTTTAATTAAAGACCTGATTTTTCAACTTAGGGTCAGTAACACCCAATTGATTCCTTTCTTTTCTTTTAAAATGAGCCGCTGTTTTTCATAGCAGTATTATTATTGTTGTTATCAGTAGCCATGGAAGTACAGTAGTCAATGTTTAAGAGACTGGATACAATACATGCAGAAGAGGAAACTTTAAAAAGAAAAAAAAAAAAGTTGTCCATATTGATCCACAGAATGAGGTTGCATGAATTTATTCTTATCTTACAACTTTCAGGTAAAATTAAAGTCTAATCCAATTCTGCTCTCAGAATATGGTCCACAGAGCAATAGTTAAGTTTGATGGAATGATTCATAAATTTAAGGGAAAATAATCTTTTAAAAATTGGGAAACACTGGGATAAACAAACTTATAAAGTTTTTTTTTAACCATATGACTTCCCAGAGTTTAATTTATAAAAGCGCATGGTAAATCCCTATGGAAAAAGTAGCCTGCAATGATCCCAAAACTCATTTGACTGTGACAACATTTTACTTCTAAGGGACTCTCATGGGGATAGTTTCTTATTTGAGAAACTATGCTTTATTATGGACCCAGATAGTCCTAGTACGAGCTGGGATGCTGACTGAAATTCTAAAATGTGCCATAGTTGCAAGATGCTTAATATTAATTTCATTCTTCTGGGCAAATGAGAAGATTACATTTTTGAGACACTTCACATTCCAGCTGGGACCAGCCAGGCTCTGGTCAAGGGAAGTGAATTGGAAGTGATGTATTTGCCTGTCCATACAAAATCCTGCCTGATGTCTCCCATTTTCTCTTCTCTTGTCATCATGACCGTGAAGGCTACACCGAGGCTGGTGGCATCACAGGATGATATGAGTCTGGATTGCAGAATCTCTTGCTAGTAAATCTGCCTGCTCAGAACAATGGTTTAACCTGATTGGTACTGAGTGAGAAACTTCAGGTCATAAACAGTGGGATGATGGGGTCTAATGTAACTGTGTATTTATCTGGCCAATACGACAATTCTATTTAATTCAACTCAGTGAACACATACCATGTTCCTAATACGGGAATGGTTCCAAGGCATTCTGCTAGTAACACAGCTGTTCTCACAGTAAAGGAATGAGCCAATGTTCTGGCCTTCAAGGCTCAGCAAACACAGATGGCTCCCACTCTCCGGCTCAATCTAGCGTTTTAAAACATTCTAGCCTTTTGTTTTGGCTGAGTTGACTTCAGACTGCATTCTGATCCTTCTCCCCTCTTGTAATAGTCTTAAGTAAGGCTTATTCCTTAACTGTTTAACTCTTCTTGTGCGATTTTTGCTCAGCAAGACTAACTACTAATATTACACTCTAAATAGGGTAAGCGTTCTTCTTGTCCCAAGGTGTCTGTAGGTTTTGCTGAACCAGTATTAATGGGAAGATATCTCAGATTCACAATCTGGCTTTGTGTGCTTATTATCATGGTGGGAAACACACAATTTATGGCTTTCAGTATTTTCTACACACTGTTCAGGAGACCTGATGGTTGGGCATAGGAGACCAACAGAATTGTTCCGAGTCCTTTGTCTAGACTGTCACCCAGATAAGCCAAAGCCTAGATAATTCCCCTGGAATTATTTTCTGAGAAATTGGGATAGAAACTGGAGTTGGGCAGGATAGATTATCAGTATACAGATTATGGGGATGAGATGGGATACAATAACTTTGGAAGTTAAAAGCAAATTCAGGCATATAGCATTAGGACTGATGTCTGAGCAGAGAAAGAAAATAGAAGTGGAATTTGGAGAAATTTGCTGACCCTGTAGGCTTATTTGTAATGTCTCCACATCTTGGGTCTGGGTAGACAGCCCTTTGGGCAGCCATAAGCTATAATAGCCTTTTTTCTCTTCTGTGCATCTTACTGCAGACCCACTTTTTTTGTTTCTGCATAGTGGCTTCTCTGCTGGAAAAACCCAAATAGCATGGTGGATAAGTACTGCCGGAATAAACTTAGGGCTTTTCCGCTTAGTTTCACCTTTAGTACTGCTTAATTAATCTTAACTGTTGTCAAGTGTTAGTAGGTTTAGTTATTTTCCCAGTTTTATAGTGTAGTTCATCTAAATCTTTAATTTTTTTCTTTTGCTTTTCTCATTTTCAGTAAGATATAAAGGCTTTTAAAAGGAAGAAAGTCACAACATGCTCCTCACCTCTCCCTATTAAATTTATTTTTATGTGAACATATTTTCCCATTTTTTTCTCCTCCAGTCCCAAAGCACTCCTCGTCTCCTACCTTCTCTGAGAACTTATTTAATACTTTTATTTCTTCTCTTTAATATTTTAATTTATCACCTGATTCTTTACAATCAGTATATTTCTCTTTTTTTCCCCCTCCGGCCCCTTTCCATGCTTCCTTTCTACCTCCGTATTTAAGCGTTTATGCGCGCGCGCACACACACACACACTCACACACACACACACACACACACGCACACACACACACACTGGAACTTTAGTCGCCTTGTTACTCATAATCATAATTGACTGTCATTTTGCTTCTGTCCCAAGTCCACTGAAACTACTATTGTTATCAGCGCAAATGACATTCTTTGTACTAAAGCCAAGTTTTTAAATTAAATTAAATTTTATTATTATTATTTTTTTATTTTTGAGGCTTTGCTCCTTTTGGTCTTTCTCTTCTTTTAACTCTCTCCTTCCTTGATTTTGTGCTGTAGCACCAAATCTTCATTCCCTTCCAATCTGTCCTTTGTTTTTAAATAATTGTTGTAGTAATTTCCTCTACATCTACTGTTTACTCAAGTACTAAATTTCTTCAGAGTTCTTTCTTTAGCCCTGTTTACCTTTTCAACTTCATATTTTCTGTTGGCCACATACCCACTCCTTATGTACATTTTTGAAATTTGTTCTTTCTTTTATGTGCCTTACCTGGGAGACTGACATGTTTATTTGCAACCCAAACAAGAAAACTAGGAAGGATTAGAAACCCAGCATATCCTTGTGGATATTGTGATCTTTTAAAAAAATGTATATTTATTTATTTTGAGAGAGATAGAGACAGCACAAGCAGGGGAGGAGCAGAGAGAGAGGGAGAGAGAGAATCCCAAACCCGCTCCACACTGTCAGCACTGAGCCTGATGTGGGGCTAGATCCCAGGAACGGTGAGATCATGACCTGAGCCCAACCAAGAGTCAGATGCTTAACCGACTAAACCACTCAGGCACCCTGATATTGTGATTTCTAATAAGAAATATGTAATTGGTCCTCATCATGGTTCCTAGCATAGAGCTTTTATAATTTTCAATATGAGTCATAGAAGCATCTTTTGTGATAATACTTAGTTTGTTCCCAGTTCCTGAAATAGCTCCAGAGCAGTACAAGTGAAATGGATGTTTTTTTTTTTTTAATTCATAACGAGCTTCTTTCAAGCACTCTTGTTTATGCTAATGCTGCAACTATTAGAAAGTCACTAAGGAGGGACGCTGGTTGCCAGGGGAACCTACCACGTGGATTAGAGTGTTGGGTTTAGGAGACATTCCAGGTTGGTGAATACCGGAGGTGATGGAAGAGTAGTGTGCCCAGAAGGTGCAGGGAAGCTTCGAGCTGTTACCATAGATGTTAAAGTTTGCCCTACACACCTTTTCCATCTGACTCTAGGTTATATCTTCTCATAATAAACTGGCGATTTAGTAAGTAAAATGTTTGAGTTCTGTGAGCCACTCTAGGAAATTAATTGGACCCAAGGAATGGGTTATGGGGCCCTTTGACTTATAGCCAGAAGCACAGGTAACAGCCTCGACTTGCTCTCTGCATCTGAAGGGGGTCAGGGATCAGTCTTATAAAACAGAACCTTTAACCTGTATGCGGTGACTCTGTCTCCAGGTAGATAGTGTCAGACAGATTTGAGTTAAATTGTGTCACAATTGCTGGCAACATGTACTCCCAAGTGTCTTCTTTTAATATCCCTTATTTCAATGACAGAGCCCTTTTGCACAGAGCAATCCAAACATAAAATCTGAAGAGTATTGAGAAATCTATTATTTGTATTTTTACAACTCCTACATCTTCTAGGTGAGACTTGCTTAAAACTGAAACTCCTCCTGCACACCCAGTCTCTCTTATGCTGCTTTATTTATTTTCCAACATAAAGTGTAATTTACTTGTTATTTTTATTATTTGTTGTTTACAAAGTGTAAGCTTCCCAAGGACTGGGGACTTTTGGACTTGTTTTAGTCACTGAGGTATCCTAAGCATCTAGAACATTTTGGTCACTCAGTAAATACTTGTAGAGTATAGAGTGAATTTGTAGAGTGAATAAATATTTGCAGAGTGTAGAATTTGTAGTGTAAATAATTTTTTTTCTCGGTTTCTCTCACAACCTACACAATTCTTGGAGATCATGGGTGCTTATCAAATATTTGTTGGGGCGCCTGGGTGTCTCAGTAGGTTGAGTGTCCGACTTCAGCTCAGGTCATGATCTCAGTTTGTGAGTTCGAGCCCCACGTTGGGCTCTGTGCTAATGGCTCAGAGCCTGGAGCCTGCTTCGGATTCTGTGTCTCCCTCTCTCTCTGCTCCTCCCCTGCTCATGCGCTGTCTCTCTCTCAAAAATAAATAAAGATTAAAAAAAACTTTAATATCTGTTGAATTAATTGATGACAAATAAACAACTCAATTTCTATAAACAACAAAATTTTCATGAACTCCTCAGGGTCATGGATTTATAGTGAGAGGAATTGAGTGGACATAATATCCATCATAAAATACAGAAATTATACTACGAATTATAGATTGTGTCCTTTCCACTTGAGTTTTGCTTTCTATTGATAAGCAACAGATACTCTGTCATCAGTAAATGTCTCATCCCCAAATAGTTTTATAGAAAACTTAGATATGTAATTCCTGTCTATCCTTTGACCTAGATTACCAATGAAGTCTTATTTTGTTAAATATGCACCAACTTTGGTTTTACAAACTTCATCCATAAATTGGCCAGATGTGTTTTATTCTGAGTGTTCAAAGGTTTGGCTATGAGAAATTATTTTTTGACACATTCTTCATTATATTTGGGACAATAAACTTTATTTAAATTTACAACTTATATGACCTATCTAAATCTGCTAAGTTATTTATCACAAGTATTTGTTACCTAGAGTGGTCATATGATCTATTATCCAATTTGGGACATGTCTAAAAGTGAAAGAAGACGCAACTAATTATTCTGAGGTTCTGGGTTTATTTCAACCATCTTGAGAGAACAGGAATGTCAGATAACCTACTGTTAACTCATTTCATTTGCATTTTGGTCCCTGATAAGATAATAGCACAGTTCAATAACACAATGGTTTTCATATAAACCATTATAAGCAGGAAGAGCAATTGATAATTTTCATGTTTTACTTCAACAAAAATGTAATAAAAATGGTCTTCTCTAAACATCTTACCATACTGTATCAAAATATTAAAATACACATATGCATTTTCTTAACAAACAATATAAATTAATGTATAATAATTTATCTGATGATCATTATATTCAAGTTATAATAGATAATTCAGGACCAAAAAATATCAAGGGACTACTAAGACACAATGTTTTGTGATGAAGGTAATATTTTATTGCCTTTACTTTGGTCTAAGTGGCAGAAATCAAACTCTGATGAAATGAATAAGTTTTCAGAGGACAGATATGTTTGAACAGAAGTGAGTCCATTTACAATATATGAGCAGAGAACAGTGTTTCAGAGCAATGGAGAAGAATAGAGGAAGGGAAGGAAAAAATAATATAAAAACAGAGAGGGAGGGGAACCATAAGAGACTCTTAATGATAGAAAACAAGCTGAGGGTTGCTGGAGGGGAGGTGGGTGGGGGGTTGGGCTAAATAGGTGATGGGCTTTAAGGAAGGCACTTGTGATGAGCACTGGGTCTTATGTGTAACTGATGAATCACTAAAATCTACTCCTGAAACCAATACTACACTATATGTTAACTCACTTGAATTTAATTAAAATCTTGGAAGAAAAAACAATAGAGGAACTTCATATCATTTGATATACAAAGGGAAAAAGTGACAAGGACAGTTCTGCTTGATTTCATAGTTTTCTAGTTCTTAGCTCTGTCTATGGGTTTAATACCATTAATCTTTAAGAAAGACATTCTTTATAACTCATTTCTCTTCTTACTTAGACAAAACTCACTTTGAAGAGCAAAAAGTTACATGTATTCAATTCTTTAAATTTTAACATACTGATTTTTTTCCACAGGTTTCATTGCCTTTATCTTCATGTGTCAGTTCTACCAATGGTCAAAGAAATAAGTGCTAGATAATGGAAATAAAATGGAATGACTCCATTTGATCTGCTTATGCCTGATCAGATTACATTAGGGGTTCTTAAGCAGTTGTCTTTCGAGAACATGCTTGATCAACAATTAAAGAGATAATGAAAATTCATATTCTTACCTCTATTTATTATAATCAGTAAGTTAAAAGTGGATTTCTTCCCTAAAGAATCCCTACTTTTTAGTTCCTTAATTCACAAAGTGCAACACAGTCTACAGGAAATTTATTTTTCTAGGTCAAAGCTATACCACATATGTGAGTCAAGTTAAGAAAAATGTACACAAAAGCCTTCCAAAACAATATAATTAAAATAGAATTATATTGATTTGAGTTAAAAGCATTTAGTTGCAGGCATGCTCAAGACTAATAGAGAGATACTGAAGCCGGCAAAAGCACATATGTCATTTAAGATGGAAACATCTATGGCGTGTTAATATTAAAAGAATGACCTATAAAAGAATAGTATCCAATGTTCATAAAAAATCTTTATCCGATGTTCCAATAAATCCAATCCAATGTTCCAATAAATCTTTATACATCAATAATAAAATAAATGTGAAGAGACCAAACTGGCTTATAAAATGATAGTGTTTGTCTGGTTAGATTTTTAAAACCAGGCTATAGGCTCTTAATACAGAGGCACTGAAAACTTTAAAACAAAATAATACAGGAAGATACAGCAGGAAAATAATCATCAACAGAAAATTGGTTGAGCCACAGTAGAAACAAATTAAACTTTGAAAGAAAAGGAAAATTTTGGGTTAAAGATATTTAGTACATATTTTAAAAGAACAATTCATTAGAAAGACAATAAAATTATAAATATGTGTGAACCTAATATCACTGTGTTAATTAAGCAAAAATTATTTGTATTACGAGGTGTTGTTGAAAAATCATAACCAGGGGATTTTATGATAAAATTTTTTGAAATATCAAGTAAACAAATATGTAAGCAAGGTATAGAAAGTTTGTAAAATACAATTAATGAACTGTCTCATGACCATATACGTCCTACATACAGTAATCAGAATAAACACATTCTTTGCAAGCAATGGTATATTTGCAAAATTTAAGTGTGTACTGAGCCCTGGAGCGCCTAGGTGGCTCAGTTGGTTGGGCGACCAGCTTCCACTCAGGTCATCTCACAGTTTGTGAGTTGGAGCCCCGTGAAGGGCTCCGTGCTGACAGCTCAGAGCTGGAGCCTATTTCAGATTCTATGTCTCCCCCTCTCTCTGCCCCTCCCCTGCTCACGCTCTGTCTCTGTCTCTCAATAATAAATAAATGCTAAAAAAAAAAAATTTTTTTTTAATGGGTACTGAGCCAAAAGACTTATTGCTGTATAATGGCTGATATAATTTTAAATCCACTTGTTCATGAAAAAAATTAAATTTTTCTTAGGAGTATACTTTTTCTGGGAGTGCCTGGGTGACTCAGTCCGTTAAGCCTCCGACTAGCAGTTGGTGGGTTCCAGCCCTGCATCAGGCTTTGCACTGACAGCGCGGAGCCTGCTTGGGATTCTCTCTCTTCCTCTCTCTCTCTGTCTCTCCCTGACTCGTGCTTTCTCTCTCTCTCTCAAAACAAACTTTAAAAAAATTTTTTAAAGGTAAAGCTGTTCTGATTAGGAGTAAACTAAGCTGTGACAGGGTAGCATCATCTCATTCGTTGTCATTAATAAGCTCTCAGTAGTTCAGCAGCTGAGGGTCCCTGCTGGGCTTATCAATAAAAAACACAGTGAAGCATCTATGGCAAGGAAATATTTGGACTGTAAAAACCCAGAGTTTGTGAGAACTGTTTGAGGTTGGGTCTGGGCAAGGAGGCTCTTTGCTGATCTAAACAGCTCTCCTGAAGACCTTGGGGGCAATTAGCTCCTGCACAGTAAAATGGAACTCTTTTCTGGCAGTGATCAAAACCTGCCCACTAAAGAGATCCTTTTCCTGTCAACAACCGGTGGTTGTTTCCTAGCAACAGAGGACTTTTACTTTGTGCTGGCAACCGGAGGTCAGCTTTCAATTGGTCAGCCTCTCCCCAGTACCTACTCCTATAAATATAGACCTCAACCATATTTGGACTTTATTCCTTTCATTTCCTCTTGCCTGGAACCACAGTGTGATTAATCTATCTTTGGTGTGGAGTATGTTATTTCTGTATTGGCTTATGAAGAGGCATTATCCTGTATGCTGTTGGCTTCTGAAGTTCCCAAAGTAAACATGTGTTAATCAATTCCTGGCAAAGACAAAGCCTGAGCCTTAATTTGCCTCTTGAAACAAACACATATCTTAGTAACTATTAAGGTATTGTAACCGCTCAGAGTTTATTCTATGATCTAAAATCAAAGTAGAAATGAATTACAAAATATCAGACCTTTGGGATTTCTAAAATACTGATAAACAGCCATACTCATAAAAAGCCAATTGGTCAAAGAGGACATCAAAATGTAAATAAGAAATGTAGAGCTATGGGCAAGATTGCATTTAACTTAAATGTTTACACTATTTTTAAAAAATGAAAGAAAATTAATGAGCTATGTATATACGTGATTTAAGAGATTAGAAAAAGGACAATGAGATAAATCTCCAGGAAAATGAATGACAAAAATTATAATTCTAGTGTGCATAGATTTGAAACAGAAAACAGAGACATATTAAAGTATTAATAATCCCTTTAAAGCTGTTTTTTAAAATACTAATAAGATAGATAAAACTGTGAAAATTGATCAAAAAATAAATTCAGCAATGGTGAGATTCTTGATTATAGATATAAGATAAAATCCTGTAAAATCCTATAAAATTCATATCCCTTAAAAATCAGAAGAGAATTTAATGCCAATACATTTGGAAATGTACATGAAATGGACTTTGAATAAAGACACATGTCAAAACTAAGGAAGCGATAAAAGACCAAAATACACCAGTAACCGTTAAAAAAAATTATGTCAATATTTTAGAAAATCTCCACTGAGTCTAAAATATTATGCTGGCCTGTCTGCATACATAAGAAGAAATAATCTCAGTCTTAAGTGAAATGTTCCAGAGAGTAAAAGTAAAAATTCTTCTTATTTTTTCTTATGAGTTAGTATAAACTTCATCCTTAAATCAGTTGGGTACAATACTTCTCTATGAGAATGGAGACATATTGACTAGTTTCAATTTGAACATGACACACAGTTCTATTAAAATCCTGGCAAATTAGGGGCACCTGGGTAGCTCAGTCGGTTAAGCGTCAGACTTTGGCTCAGGTCATGATCTCGAGGTTCCTGAGTTTGAGCCCCACGTCAGGCTCTGCCCTGACAGCTCAGAGCCTGGAGCCTGCTACGGATTCTGTGTCTCCCTCTCCATCTACCCCTCCCCTGCTCACGCTCTGTGCCTCTCTCTGTCTCTCAATAATAATCTCAATAATAAACGTTAAAAAAATTAAAAAAAATAAAATCCTGGCAAATAAAATAAAATTATATATGAATATTCATGACACACACACACCTATATATAGCATAATTAAGTTTAATATATCCAGGAAATGAAAGCTGGTTGATTGTCATCCTTGAATTCCCCTTAATAATACAATTTTAAAAGGGAAATAATGTGTGGTCAGCCTCAAGGATGCATAAAAATATTTGATAAAATATATTACTTATAATGATATAAGAATCAACATCTTAGCAAACCAGCAATAAAATGCAATTTCCTTAATTTAATAGGGGAAGGTTATTTTCGAAAAAAATTGCTAAAATGTCATAACAAATTGTGAAATTAAAAAGGCATTTTCTTTAAACTTAGGAATGATAAAAACAAATCTGCCTTTATGGCTATTGTCTGTTAGAATATTTAGGCAACAATATAATAAAAAAAGATTTAAAAGTTAAAAATAATTAGAATAACTAAAGCTGTCACTATTTAAAATTATAGGGATAAATTAATAAAAGTCCCTTCTCTGCTGTTTTTCCATGTCTGAAACCCACTCCATTGAAATGGAGTCCACATCGTTTCAAAGTTAAAATTATTTTGAGAGCTTTAAGCTGGCCAGCTAAAAGTGTTACTGTAACTAGGGGCTGATCAATGAATCTCTTCCATTTCAAAGGCAAGATTCTCCAATGGGCAGGTTTCACCAATTAGTACCAAGCAACACCAATTTGGTCAGTCCTTGGCAATTCAAATTATACCTCATCAAAAACCACATAATGGGGCTCTTTACAGCTATCTGGACAATGAGTGATCCAATATCTGTCATTCACAGAGTCTATTTTCTAGAACCATTTTTGTTACTGATTCTTTTAGGTGCCAGAAATAGATCTTAAGGTGAGGATCCTGATGCAAGTGATTTATTAAAGACACATGGAAGCTAGCTGACTTGTATCTGCATATATTCTATCAGTTGTTTCTGAAATAGCTGGCATACAATTTAATAAAACACATAAATTAGTTAAATAATGGTATCCTTATGTGATGTACTTACGTACGTTCTCTTTTCTTTCTGCTAATACCATACTCATTCATTTGTAGAACCCCCTACTAACCACAGATATTAAACATGTAACCAAGGCATATTCAACCGTAATGATTACCCCATCACTCTGGTCATAATGATTGAACCATGGATGGTCATGGAAACAAATAAAGTTGATCTAAGTCTTTCAGGATATTAGAGGAAAACAAGAAGGTTTTATCCATTATTGATGATGGAAATGTTGTAATCTGGTCCATCTATGAGCATACTTTGGTTTCATGCTGTATTAAGAAACAAACTTGGATAAACATAGAATCAAACCAGAGATAGAGAGTGACTCACTATGATATCAATTGTGCCCTGGATCCAGTCTTGTATTGTTGACTCCTTGGCAATCATGGGGGCCATAATATTCTAAGTTTTTTAGCTCATTGTTCTAGGTTTGAATTATGTGGAGGTGAAAGGGCAAGATTACTACTTTTAATAAGCTAAAACTGTTAATAGAGTGAATTATAACTGAATGAAAAACGCAGCAAAATTCAGAAGAAAACTGAGTGACGTACTTAAAATGATGAAGGAAAATAGCTATTAACCTAGTATTATAAATCTAGCAAAAATATCCTTGCAAGATGGAGATGAAATTGAGATGTTTTCAGAAAAACAAAATTTGAGAAAGTTTGCAATGAGCAGAATTGAATTAAAGAAAATGCTTAAGGGAGTTGTTGAGAGAAAGGAAAATGATCCTAGTCATAAAGAGAGAAATACAGAAATGAATAAAGAACAGAATAAGGGGTGAACATGTAGATACATTTAAACGAATATTGACTGTGCAGAATAATAAAAAGTCTTTTATGATCTAAAATTAAATGAAACTACATGTCAAAAATGGTGCAAATGTGGGAGTAGGCAAGGGTACTTAAAGCGTTTTAAAATCTTTGTAAGTCTGTGAAGTAATAAAAGTACTAATTTATATTAGGAAGAAATAAGTCAAGATTTCATTTTGTAATCTTTAGAGAAACCACTAAGGAGTAGTAAAATATGTACAACTGACAAGCTAACAAAGGAAAAGATTTAATAATAATATTTCATTCAATTATTCCAAAAGAAAGCTAGATAAGAGAGAAAAAGAAGCATAGAATAAATTGGAAAATACAAGACACATTTTTAAACTTTTTAAATGTTTATTTTTGAGAGAGAGTGAGCGTGAGCAGGGGAGGGGTAGAGAGAGAGGCGGGGGACAGGGGATCTGAAGCGAGCAATGCACTGACATCAGAGAGCCTGATGTGGGGCTCAAACCCACCAACCATGGATCAGGACCTGAGCTGAAGTTGGACGCTTAACCAACTGAGCCGCACAGGTGCCCCAAGACGCATTTTAATATGGTAGATTTAAACTCAAATATATCAGTAATCTCATTAAATATAATGGGCTACCTGCTTCAAGTAAAAGTAAAAAATTCACAGACCCATTAAGAAAACAAAGCCAATTATATGCAGCGTATAAGAGTCACATTTTAAAATGACAGGGAAAAATGAGAGTGAAAAATTGAAATATACTCCACGCAAAACTGTATCACATCTCTCCCTACACTTTCAGAAAGATGTGGCTACATAATATCAGATAAATGTGACTTTAAGGTCAAAAACTTTACTAGGAATTTGTATGCTCTAATAATGTATACCAACAGCTGTAATACAGACCATATATGTTCCATAAACCATAAAATATTTATTAACTCACCCTTTGCCAAAAAAGGTTTGCCACCTCTCATGCAGACTCAAAATACGAAAATTATAAATGTAATGATTTAAATAGAAAAATAGATACATTCGCAGTTTGTGGGATTTTAATGTATCATAATTATACAAATCAAAGAATAACTAAGTATAAGTAAAATTCAAATTACAAAATAAAATTATGACACTTAAATTACAGAATTTTTTCAAGTGTACATAAAATATTTACTAATTTTTTTCATATTTTGGCCCATAAAATAAGTTTTCACAAATGTTGAGGATCAAACTAATATAGCATATATTTTAATCACAAATTAAGCTAACAAGAATAAGATAGTTATAAAATCCTCAAATGTTTGGAAATTAAGCAACATACTTCTAAATATACTATGTATCAAAGAAGTCACAAAAGCTAGTAATATATGTGCTAAATAATAATGTAAACATTACATATCAAAAGTTGTTGGATTCAGCTCAAACTGAATACTTCCTGGGTCTCACTTAAGTTCAAACACTCCTTGGAGCTCACTCAAGACAAGAAATAATTTATGTCCCCACCACTCTGAATGTAAAGACCTTGTTAATATAAGGAATTTGGGGAAAGACTTCAAAAGGGTAGTGGGTCTCAATTAACTTTGCTGTTCTAGATCCGTCATGAGGAAGCCTGAAGGCAAGTCTCAAAAGGATCAAACAGATGCAAGTAATTTAGCTGCATGCCAGGACAAATTCAAAGGGACATAACAAAACTTAGCATTCAGCAATGTAAAACTCATAATAATGGGATGCAATAAAAAAAAAATCAGCAGACTTGCAAAGAAAGAAAATAACATCTATAACAAAAAAATCATTGGTCAGCAGAAGGGGATTCATAAATAATAGAGATCATTTACATATTGGGCCTAAATAAAAAATAATGACAACAACAAATGCTGGTGAAGATATGGAGAAATTGGATTATATGGGAATGTAAAATGGTACAGCCACTCTGGAAAAGGGTTTGGTCATTTATCAAAGTAAACATGCAATTGCCATACAACCCAGTAATTGTGTCCTTGGGTATTTATGCCTGAGAAATTAAAGATTATGTTGCTTATGTGCTAAATGGCAGTGTTGAGTAGCTGTAACTACTCGAAATTCTGTGCACAAATGTTCATAGTAAATTTTTAGTAGCCAGAAACTGGAGTCAGTCCAGATGTTCTTCAAGTGAATGATGAAACAAAATGTGGTCTATACATACCATGAAATGCTATTCATCAATATAAAAGAATAGAATATGGATGTGAAAAGCTAATCATAAAATGTTACATAGTGTATTATTCCATTTATATAACATTTTTAAAATGTTATGTAAATTTATATAAATTTTGAAATGACAAAATTTCAGGAAAGTAGGACAGATTACTGGTTTTCAGGGATTAGAAACCAGTAATTTGTTGGGGGCAAATAGGTTAAGGTCAAACACTTCTTGGAGCTCGCTCAAGATAAGAAATAATTTATGTTCCCATCAGTAAAAAACAACGTGAGGGATTTTTTATTGATGGAGGTGTTCAATATCTTCACTATGGTGGTGAATATAGGAAGTATAGAGGTGATAAAGTAATGTAGAACTTAATACATGAACACACACACACACACACACACACACACACACACATAAGTACAAGTAAAATCAAAATCTGAAAAAAAAAAAAATCAGTGGATTATATGAGTGCCAAAAGTCTGATTGTGATTTTACACCACAGTTTCGCAAAATGTTAGCATGTGGGTAAACTGAGTGAAGTGTATAAGGGATCTCTTTGTGTTATTCCTTATAACTGCATGTGAACAATTATTTCTATTCAAATTTCCATTAAAAGATTGGGCTGAGTCAAGATTTCTCACAGAGAACAAAAAAAACACTAATTCCCCAAATAATTGCCCAACTGGACCTCATCAATACTAAAAATTCTTTTATCACTAGACATTGTTAAGGAAATAATCAAATATTTCACTGGTGGCCACGAAACATGTATCTGACATAGATTTTACATCCAAAATATATGAAGAACTCTGCAAATCCAATAAAAACACAATAAAGTAAGTTCCCAAAAAATCACTCAGCATCATTAGTGATTAGAAAAAAGCAAATAAGCATGGGGTTCTTTGGTGACTCAGTTGGTTAAGCACCAGGCTTCAGCTCAGGTCATGATCTCATGGTTCGTGGGTTCGAGTCCTGCGTTGGGCTGTGTGCTGACAGCTTGGAGCCTGGAGACTGTCTCGGATTCTTTGTCTCCCTCTCTCCATGCCCCTCACCACTCGTGTTCTCTCTCTCTCAAAAATAAATAAATATTTAAGAAATTTCAAAAAAGAAAAAAAGAAAATAAGCAAATCAAAAATTCAACAAGATACACTTAGTACCCACTAGATTAGCTTAAGTGCAAAAAATTGAAAACACCAAATATTAATGAGCATGTGGAACAATTGGAATCATCAGACATTTTCTAGGGGGAGTGTAAAAGAAATTAAGTTTTAGAGTGTCTTATAAAGTTGGCCAAAACCATGCCCTACGGTCCAGCTACTCCATCTATAACTATTTACTCAACAAAAATAGAAATATTTGTCCACAGAAAGTCTAATGCATGAGAATTTATAACAGATTTATTCATTAGAGTTAAAAGTTACAAATATCTGTCAAAATTCAAACGTACACATCACATTGGAATATATTCATACAATGAAATACTGCTCAGCAATGAAAAGGTATGAACTATGAATACAGACAACAGCATGAATAAACCTCAAAAAACATTATGTTGAAAATAATGTTACATGCAAAAAGAGAGCATTTATACAAAGTTTAAGAACAGGCAGAACTAATTTGGGGTGATTTAAATCAAAAGTGTGGTGGATATGGTGATGAGGGTATACTTGAAGGGGACACAGGAAACCTGAGTAGGTAAGAATGTTCTATATCTTGACGATGTGATGGTTACATGGTTGTATGTATTTGTCCAATTATATCCCCGAGGCTGTTTCATTTCACTATATATAAATTTGAATGCATTTTTATTATAAAATATATTTTTATATTAAAAAGAAAGCATTCAGTAAGTTTTTAAAAACAGCTATTATAAAGATGGTCCATTTGTTTGAGAAGATAGAAGAAAGCATGATCATGAAGATGAGAAATGGAAAATAAAAAAGATCCAAAGAAAACTTCCGGATATGGGGGTGCCTGGGTGGCTCAGTTGGTTAGGTGTCCAAATCTTGATTTCGGCTTAGGTCATGATCTCATGATCTATGAGTTCAAACCCCATGCTGGGCTCTGTGATGACAGTGCAAAACCTGCTTGGGATTCTCTCTCTGCCCCTCCCCTGCTTTCTCCCTTTCTCGAAATTAATCGATAAACTTAAAAAAAAATTCTAGATATGAAAAACTGTGTTTGAAATAAAAAAAAAACACTCTTGGTGAGATTAACAACACACTAGATACTGCAGAAGAGAAGACGCATGAATTTGATTATATATTATTAGAAACTATTCAAAATAAATAAAGAAAAAAACAAAACAAAACAAAAAAACCCCACAAAATGAATAAAGAAAAAGTGACTGAAAGAAAAAAAAACTGAACAGAGTATCAGTAATGTATGGAACTTATATAAAGTGTTCTAACATACATGTATTTGGAATAGGGAGAGGGAGCGAGAGAGGGAGAGAAAACAGAAAAACGTTTTTAAAATGATACAAAATTTCCCCACATTGATGAACATAATAAACGTACAGACCCAATTTAGTTTACTTATCCCCAATAGAAGGGAAAAAAAAAGAAAAAAGAGAGAAAGAAAACCACATCAAAGCAAATCACAAGTAAATTGTTGAAAATCTTACATGCAGCCTAAGTAGTGATATATTGTTATTTGAAGGTGGACTTAATTGTTTAAATGTAAATTGTAGACACAAGAGAGGTCACTAAAAGATTAAAAAAAAAAAGAATTATAAATGCACTGACAAGGAGATAAAATTAAATAATCTAAAATTCCCATTAGAAACTAAAGACAGAAAAAGGAGGGGGGAATAAAGAACAAGTATGAGAAACAAAACAGAAAGGTGGTCGACACTAATCTAACTATATTAATAGTCACTATAGGTGTAAATGGCCTAAAGAGTAGTTCAAAGACCAAGATTGTCAAGGTGGATAAATAAATTAAGTGCAACTCTATGCTGTCTATAAGAAATCAACTTCAAATATGAAGATTTAGATAGGTTGAAGTAAAGAGATGGGTAAAGAATCAGTGCCAATACTAATCAAAAGAAAGTAGGGCAGGGAGCCGGCTTGGCTCTGTTGCTTAAGCCTCTGACTCTTGATTTCAGCTCAGGTCACGATCTCATGGTTGGTGAATTCGAGCCCTGCATGGGGCTCTGCACTGGCAATGTTGAGCCTGCTTGGGAATCTCTCTCTCTCTCTCTCTCTCTCTCTGTCTGTCTGCCTCTCTCTTTCCTTCTCTCTCTCTCTCTCTCTTTAAAGAAAGTTGGGCAGACTTTAGAAGAAGAGATGATCAGGGATAGAGGGCTATTCCATAACGATAAAGGGCTCAATTCTTAAAGAATAAAAATTCTAAACATACTTGTTTCTAAAACGAATCAAACTAAACACTGGAGGCAAAATTTGACAGAACTGGAAAGAGAAGTAGTTCAATACACGGTTACAGTGGAAGATTCAAAGTCCTTCTCTTAGTAACTGATAAATTACACATCCAGAATCTAGTAAAGATACAGATGACCTGAATAATACTATCAAACTGATTTATTTGATATTTATGGAGTACTCCATCTTAAAATGACAGAATGTATACATCTCAAGTTCACAAGGAATAGTCACCAAGATAGACCACACTGTGGGCCATAAAACATACTGTAACAAACTTTCAAGATTAGACATTATAAAAATTATACTGTCAAAACCCAATGCAGGGGCGCCTGGGTGGCTCATTCGGTTGAGCGACTGACTTCAGCTCAGGTCGTGATCTCACAGTTCGTGGGTTCGAGCCCCACGTCTGGCTCTGTGCTGACAGCTCAGAGCCTGGAGCCTGCTTCGGATTCTGTGTCTCCCCCATCTCTCTGTTCCTCCCCTGATCGTTCTCTGTCTCTCTCTGTCTCCCCAAAATAAATAAACATTAAAAAAAATGAAAAAAAAAACCCCAATGCAATTAAACTGGAAATCAATAACATAATGTTAGATGGAAAAATCCGCAAATATTTGGGGATTAAGCCACATACTTCTAAAAAGCACATATGTCAAACAGAAAATTTTAATAGGAATTTCAAGAAATATTTTGAACTAAAAGAAAATAAAAATAAAATTTATGAAAATTTTAAGGATGCAGCTAAAACAAAGCTTAGAGAAATTTTATAGTATCAAATGCATCTATATTAGAAAAAAATAAAGATCTCAAATCAGTAACCTAAGCTTCCACCTTAGGACATTAGAGAAAAACTGTAATTTATGCATCAAGCAAACAGAAAAAAAGGGAAATAATGAAAACTAGAGCAGAAGTTATTTAAAATGACAAGGAAACAATAGATAAAATGAAAAAAATAGAAAAAAACTGACTCTTTGAAAAGGTCAGTGAAATTGATTAACCTCTAACCAGGTTAGCCAAGAAAAAAGAGAGAAAACATAAATTACCAATACAGGAAATGAAAGTGGAAGCTTCACTATTGAACCCATGTATTTTACAAAGATAATAACTCTTACGTCTACAAGTTTGGTAAATGAATGAAATGATCTGAAAACATTTTTCTACATTTTCTGAAACCAAACCGTACGGCTGTATGCAAATTTTTACAACAGAAGTGAGAGAGGAAATTCAATAACAAAGTAGCTTAGTAGCAATGGGCTCTTGAATGTGATTCCCTGGCCTTGAATCGGAACTCGGACACTGCCAAGCTTTTTACCTTGAATGAAATATTAAACTCTGAACCTTTGCTTTCATGGCATATAAAACAGCAATAAAATGGTGTTTTTTAAAGTTAGAATTAAATATAAGAATGCACAAAAACATTGAATGTATGCTTGAAACATGGTAGGCAATCCATAAATATGAGTATTAAGAATAGTAATAAAAGAATACCAAAGCTCATACACAGGGTGAAAAAGTAATTACTATTTGTTATTATATCAAATCTAAATGTACTTGCTCTATCATGCAAATCAAATTTAAAATTAAGTTTTCTAGTACAAGTATCACAGACACTCCAATTTTTCTGAGATACATTCATCAATTCCACTCAAAAAAACTAAGCACATTTTTCAGTAGATTAGTTTAAACTCTATATTTTTTAACGACTTAGTTGAAAATTGATATTTTTCATAGAATGCCAACACAAGTGGTATATCTTCACAAATGTATGTGATGTTCAACATACTTAATCATACAAGAGCATGGCACCAACTAATCAAAATAATGCCAGGTCTTAGAGGCATCTTGCTTTATTAGGACCTCACCTCCAAGATGGGAGGTCATAGAATCTATAAATAATCTCTGATTATTTATAGAAAAGGTAGCTGTGTAAAAGTTGCATTGATAAATTTTAGTTATGCAGATAAATGTGAAAGGACAACTTTTACTTATAGTCACATCAAGCCAGAATTAGACAAATTTAAAAAACTTGATCCAACTTTTTATACTTGAAGAAATGTTGACCTAGAAAGGTTTCCCACAAGGCATTTAGTTTGGCAAGAGAACAAGTATGAGGATACATATCTTCAGACGTATTGACCTTATTTCTCTGATACCAAGTTGTAATTAATATTATTCCTATTTTCAGTGACCGATGCCTTGTGAAAACAAGGTGGATTATACAGAACACCTTTCTACTATTAAGGAATTTATGTTTATGATCCCTTGTTTATCAAAGAAACATATGCTTTGGATTGTTAAATATCCTTTTGCAGAAACTCAAAGGAGAAGCTTAATAGCATTCTTCAGTTTTTGGAAGTTGCAAATTTGTTGCTAGACACATGCCAAATATCTACTATAGAAGCCAATAAAAACTAGAGGAAAATATTCATGATTAATGTGAAATATTCCTAAAATTCTCATCCTTCCCTTCCTAACACTTTCTCAAAAACACACACGTTTTTCTTTTTTTGTTGTTGTTGACATGGAATTTTGTAAGTAACCCTTGGCAAAACACATTTTCTTCTATTCAGTTGTAATCACTAGATGACCAAAATGTTCAAATGCTATTCTCCCACAGGATTTATTTTCATTTGAAATGATGGTCAGTATCCTCCTGCTATTATAATATTGTACTTAATCAATGTCCTCTGATTTTAAAGTGTCCCTATTATAGTCTATTACAGGCTAAGTGAGACAAAATTATAAGAATTTTGTTCTTCCTTCTTTGCCCCTTTAACTTTCTGGCAAATGATGTAAACAAAAGGACAATAAGTGATCTTACTATTTAAGTGTAACTTAATGAATGCTACTTTATGACTGGTCTCGCTAAGCAGCATTTAGCGATACCGGCTGCCCCATCAGTAAGTGATCTGCTCTGTAACCTTGGCGCTAGGCTACAATACTGGGAATGTTTATAGGTGCCAAAGGATCCTCTTTCTTTGGACACAAGGCAAAATGTTAAAGCAATAATGTGTTTTCACTGTAGCTCTTCTTATCATGAAATCACTTGGTTCTCATTTTTTCAATTTAAAAATACTGAGTATTGAAAAACGCACTCCAAATTTCCTAAGCATGTAATGACTAATAATGGCCGTGTGTGTGATTTGGGAGAGCCACATTCTATTGGGACATTTCTGAGGTTTGTCAGGATTTAATCTCCTTTCGTTACATAGGGAAATGCCTGTTTTCTCTTGGATCCTAAAACAGGACCATCTTCAGACACAAGCAGGATTAATCATTATTTCTACTGCACAGGTTAAATAATTTAAACGAATAGATTGAAATCTCAGTTTTTATTACCTATAACAATTTGATCTCTTATTATTCTAATTTATTAGGAAAATGTATATAGAATTATTTGCATTTAAGGAATGAATAAGGAAGTGGAGTTAAGGTACGTCTGTGAAGTTAAGCCACAAAGAAGGCAGGAATAGAATAATGAACATCTATAGAGAATAATTTTTTAGAATATATGAGCATATCTTTATATGTAGTAAAAAGAGCCTGTTAAGAGGAGGAGATAAAAATGCAAATAAGATAGAGCTAATGCTGTGAAGAAGGATAAGGTCCTATAGCGAGGCTGGTGCCATCTTGGAGCACCAGCTCCTCCCAGTGTCCCTCTGGTTCCTCATCCTTTGTTGCTAATGGCTCCCATCTGTGACCTTCAGAGGATAACTTTTAATAACTACAGCTGGAAATGGACTTCTGGGAAAAAAAGAAAACCCCATATTCCTTGGCTCTAGCAGAGAGATATTTGGAGGTATAATTTATTCTCCTAAGCTCCCCAGAAGACCATCCGAGGCTGCAACCGCACCCGACATTGTTCCTTTGCCTAGTTTCTTTCCCTTTTCAGTTCTGCTCTCTCCAGACCTATTGGTTTTTCCTGAAAGCGCTTTAACAAATACTATGTACAGATGTTTCATCTCAGGGTCTGCTTTTGGAAAAACCCAAACTAAGACTGATACACTTTATCATTTGATGCAAAACTGACACAAAAGAGACACGGTAAAGATGCAGAGTGCTTTGAATTTTAAGGGGCAGGGAAACCATCATGTACACGAAAGGTGACCCTAATTTCATTAAAATAGCAAAGACATCCATAAAATTGTAGTAAAAGATGGTTTGAGGAGAACATTATTTTAAATATTCTTCCAATTAATAGTGGAAGGATTTCAGAACCACTGTTAGAATCCAGTGGGAGTTTTGGATAATTGGATTCTTTATAAGGGTTGGGAAGTTTGTGTCAAGAATGTGATGTGGTGGCAAATGTAGAAGTAATTTAGAGCATGGATAGAACAGAGGGCAGGACTTCATGGTGCAGTGTGATGTGAGGTTCAGGGAGTAGAATGTACCATAAGGCAGTGGGGTAGCTGGAACTAGGTAGAAAGTAGGGCATTCAGTGATTGTACATAGAAATGCAGACACGATATGTGGAAGTGTCCAGTAAATGCTTATCCTAAAGTTAAGTTTTTAAACTAGACTTGACTTTCCCCTCCCAAGTATGGCTACTTATTCTTAAATGGAATACACATAGTAATGTGGAGTGTGAGTGGCTCATTTTTTACCTCACAACACAAGAATTAAGATGAACTACACAAGATATATTATTCCTTATGCATAAATGGCCAACAACAAATCAAAATGCATTTCCCTTCTGTTGAAACTTCAGTAACACCCATAACTTGTAGATTTGCTTATTCCCCCTTTGGGATCTACATTTATGAAAAGATATCCTTCACTTTGTGAAAGCAATACATCCACGTTTTACTGAGGGAGATGATTCTGATGGTGTATGCATGTAACAGATACTAAATACATTTAATAAGTTGGTCACTTGATGAAAATATTTAGTTCCCCCACCCCACCAAAACACAAAGCTTCTCAATTTTTTGAACTACTTTCCAGCAGTATTCTAAAGACGTAACAGCCCTCTCAGAAACTGTACACAAGAAAGGACATGGAATGAGGTTGAAGTGAAATAGAAATAAAAAGAATGAGGGATATGAGGACTTTAAGACCCAGAAAGGATGAACATAAGGGAAGGGAAGCAAAAATAATATAAAAATAGGGAGGGGGACAAAACATGAGACTCTTAAATATGGAGAACAAACAGAGAGTTACTGGAGGGGTTGTGGGAGGGGGGATGGGCAAAATGGGTAAGGGGCATTAAGGAATCTACTCCTGAAATCATTGTTGCACTATATGCTAACTAATTTGGATGTGAATTTAAAAAATAAAAGTAAAAAAAAAAAAAGAATGAGGGAGAATGAGCCTCAGCCATCATATTTTCTTTTTCCTACTAGTCTCCCCATCCCAAACATCCATGAACAAGCTGTACTTTACTTTGTGAATAATGAACTCTGATCCTTAAGTCCTTAGCCATTTTCCAGGTCTGATTTGGGACAGACCATACCAAATACTTTTCTTTTAAATAAAGACATCATGTATGGAAACCAATTTGACAATAAATTTCATATATTGGAAAAAAAAAAAGACATCAGGCTTTCATTCATAGGATTTGAGTTATTTCACTGGCAACACAGGTTACAAAAGAAACAATGATCAAAAATTATCAGCTTCTATTCAACTCCTTTTATAATTAGCTTCTGGCATCTTGAACACTCAATGCAAGATATTACTGAGAAGGGCAGGTTTTCTTTTTTCCTAGAAAACCCCTTTGAGTTATATATATATATATATATATATATATATATATATAATCAATCAAGAGTTCCCAAGTGATCAAAAGTGTCATACCCTTTATCTGTATCTCTACCACTATTAAATTTAGATAACATAACATGGTGGGAAGAACACTCAACTTAGAGGGATAAGCTCAGAACGAGAGGCTAAATTCTGCCATTCATTGGCCCTGGGAGAATGACAAAAACTCTTAAGCCTCTATTCTTATCTGTAGAATGTGTTTTTTCTTGTCTGGAAAAAAATATTGCCTATTTTACCCTCCTTGTAAATTAAAAAAAAAATTGAGATACATAAGAAAAAACTGTAAATGACCAGTATTATCCACAAATGAATTGTCATTGCTATACTCCAAGAAGGGCAGAGGCTTTCCTATTTTTCAAGGTGAGAAAAATAGTAATTACTCATTATCCTTATATTGTATCTATTATCATATATCATCTTCATCTTGACTTTTTGAGATTGATAACCACACTTTAATTTCACATATTTTTTAAGTGGAAAACATATTGTGCTCAGAAAAATCTGGCAGCCTACCCAGGGTCACTAAACTCCAAATTTAGTTATTGCGTGAATTCAGTTTAAGAATAAGTAGCCAAGCTTTTGGGTGGGAAGAGTCAAATACAGTTTTAAAAAAGAAACTTTAATCTTTTGTTGGGAATTTTAGTTCCTCTTTCTGCATTTCCATGCACCATCTTGCAAAACTCTGAGCTGTACTGAATACTGTCTGTCAAAAACATCAAGACATTTTCCTTTTTGTTGTTTCACAGGATCACAGGAAAGGGAGCTGAAAATTTGGCGTGGCTTCACACACACACACACACACACACACACACACAATACTGTGAATTCATAACTTTCGTAATGCAGAAAATTGTTCTTATTCTATACATGGAATCAGCTAGCTAATGTAAAAAATATTAGCCCCTGACAATTATCTCTGCTCTTCTGGGCAGGAATAAGTATCATATCAACTCCATTACATGGGCTATTTATTTGAATATATCACTGGGATTGTACCTAGTATACCAGTCCTTTCTGTCTAAAGAACATTTCCTTCAATTTTCACTTACGTTTTTTGTTCTCTGGGCCCTTTGCAATGAAAAAGCACAAAAAAGTAACCATGCTACAGTCCAACTGCACTAGTTGGAAACATGAAATGCCTATTTCTAGACTTCTTTTTACCCATTTATTTTCTATTTCATTGTTCTCCATCTCACAATGTCCTAAAAAATTAAGTATCATCATGCAGTATGTGAAGTCCTTAATATTCCTGCGATGGTTGATCAGAAATAGTATCCAAAGATACTCCATTTCTCTAGTGCTGATGATAACTTGGAAATTATAGTTCCCAGGAGATACCCATCTTCCGTATCTTAACTATACACTCTGGTTGCAGGAAAGCAACTAATGAGAAGATAAATCTTGAGGGAGATTAACTGAAAGAACAGGCTCATTCTCTACATACTTCACAATAGTAAATAGTATAAGGGCTCTTTCTTCAAGAATTTTTGATGATAAAATTGAAGAGATAGCACATCGTGATGTTGACTATGAAAAGTAACAAAAAACTGCCATTGGATAAATTAGTCCTGTCACATTTATTAGGAGGACTGCTTTGTATAATTTAATCAGAGTTGCTTAACTCATGACACGCTAACTGTGGTGAATTTTTACTGGGGGGAGATTATAAATGAGTGTTAGCAAACTGTTCCAACATGCTGGCTGCAAAATTATACTCATGCATTTTCCTCATGCACTTTTAAATGGATTTGAAATATCTTACAAAACATAAGACAGACTATATATGCATAATAATGTCACATAGAGAAATATAGTCATAAAAAAAGAATCAGAAGGATTAGAAATTTCTAGGCAGTTATAGTGAAATAAATAGCAGAGTTACAAGCTTGTCTTTATTCTGAATTTCTCGGAAACTAAATCAAAACAGGTATATGTGGGGCACCTGGGTGGCTCAGTCGGTTGGGTGTCTGACGTCAGCTCAGGTCATGATCTCACAGCTCATGAGATCGAGCCCCACGTCGGCCTCTGTGCTGACAGCTCAGAGCCTGGAGCCTTCTTCAGATTCTCTCTCTCTCTCTCTCTCTCTCTCTCTCTCTCCCCTCCTCTGCTCATGCTCTGTCTCTCTCTGTCTCAAAAATAAATAAACATTAAAAAAATTTAAAAACAGGTATATGTGCTATGTTACATATTTTTCAGTAGGAATAGAATAAATGTATGCATGTTAATCAACTGAGACAAATGTTTTCTTGGACCTGAAGGAGAAGTTTGTGTGGGTTTGTATATGAGAAATATTGGATCATATTGGGTAATAATTGCCTAAAATGCTTTTTACAAATACTAAAGGGGAGGCATCACACTCCTTACTTTTAAATTAAATTACAAAGTTAAAATAATCAAAACCATAAGGTATTGGCATAAAAATACACATATAGGTAAATGGAACAGAACAGAGAACCCAGCAATAAAGCCATGCTTGTATGTAAATTAATTTATGACAAAAGACCCAAGAGTATATAATGGGGAAAAGACAGTCTCTTCCATAAGTGGTGTTGGAAAAATTGTACAGCCACATGCAAAAGAATGACTAGCCTACTATTTTATACTGTACAAAAAAAATCAACTCCAAACGGATTAAGACTTGAATGTAAAATCTGAAGCCATAAAACTCGTAGGAGGAAAAAAGATAATAAACTTCTTGACTTGCTTGACATGCTTTTTTGGATTTGATACCAAAACAAAGGTAACAAAAACGAACATAAACAAGTGAAACTACACAAAAGTAAAAGGCTTCTGCATAGCAAAGAAACCATTAACCAAATGAAAAGGTAACCTACTGAATAAGAGAAAACATTTGCAAGTCATATATCTTATAAGAAGTTAATATCTAAAAATACTCATACAACTCAGTAAAACAATCCAAACAATTCAATTAAAAAATTAACAGAGGATTTGAATAGATTTTTTTCCAGAGAAGACATATATGTGACCAACATGTACATAAAAAGGTGCTCGACGTCCTTAATCAGGGAGATGTAAATCACAAGCACAATAAGATATCACCTCACTCCTATTAGAATGGCTAGACTCAAAAAAGACAAGTGATAACAAGCATCAATGAAGATGTGGACCAAAGGGAACCCCTACGCATGCTGGTGGGATTTTAAGTGTCTGCAGCAACTATGGAAAATAGTATGAAAGTTCCTCAAAAATTAAAAAAAAGAACTACCATGTGATCCAGAAATTCCACCTTTGGATATTTAACTAACTGGAAAACATATACGGAACCCCATGTTCACTGCAGCATTATTTACTATAACCAAGGCATGCAACAAGTGTCCACCGATGGATGAATGGATAAAGAAAATGTGGTATCTATTCATAGTGGAACATAATTTAGCCATAAATAAGAATAAAATATTGCCATTTGCAACAACATGGATGGACCTTGAGGGCATCATGCTAAGTGAAAGAAATTAAACAGAAAAAGGCAAATCCTATATGATCTCACTTAAGTATGAGATCTAAAACCAAACCAAATCAAAATGAAAACCAGACTCATAGATAAAAGAGCAGATTGGTGGTTGCCAGAGGTGGGGGTTGGGGAAAGGGTGAAATGGGTGAAGGTGGTCAAAATGCACAAACTTATAGTGGAAAAATAAATGAGTACTAAAAATACATACATACATACAAGTCCGGGGGATGTAATATACAGTATGGTGACTCTAGTTAATGATACTGTATTATATATTTGGAAGTTGCTAAGATTAATCTTAAAAGTTATCATCACAAGAAAAAAATTGTAACTATGTGTGGGGATTGATGTTTACTAGATTTATTGTATTTGTACAATACATGCTATCTGCCATATACAAATAATTATGTTGCACACCTGCAACTGATACAGTGTTACATATCAATATAATTTCAAAAAATGATCACAATGAAAAATACATGAACTTAAGTATGCCTGAATAAAACCTTCCTGTAGGTTACAGAATATAATAGAAACCAAATGGAATAGAAACAAAAATAAATATAAATTGTGAAGTCAGGTATTTCAGCAAATATGAGACAGAATCAAAACCATAATTTATATTTCTTTCATTCATTCATTCACTGAGTGCCTATAGTTCTTTTAGCCTTATGCCAGCTGTGGTAAATATTGATAGATAAGTTATCTGTCTATATGGGAACTAAATTTAAAGGGGGAGCAGGCATTGAACAACTAATTCTAAATATCTATTATATTTAGAAAGATATATAGAAAAATTATATATAACATGACACAGCAGAAATACAAAATACCAATAAACACAGAAACTTGTCACTCTTATAAATGATAAAAGAAATGAAAATTTAAAATAAGACCTAATTTTTTCTACTGTGAAACTGTCAAATATTAAATAAATGTGATCATTTGATGCTAGATATTGGCAAGAGTAAATTAAGACTATCTTATATACTTCTATTGAAAATGTTGTTTGCTACCATATTTCTAGAAAGTAATTTGGTACTATGTTGAAAAATATCATATAAAAATGTCATTTTCTCAAATCTTGTTTAGGAATCCTTAAGGATATAATCATATGTGGGTCATTCTTTATGTAAATGTATCAATGCTTATCAAAGTTTTATACGTAACTGTGAAACAAGGGCACCAAGCTATATGCCAAAATATAGAAGGTTTTCAGACAATTTACACATTTATTCCTGAATAGAAAATAATTCAAGATTCCATGTAGGATAACTGCTATATTTTATAATTTCAAACTTATTACGATTGCTTGCATATTTAAAAGTCTTGAAGGAAACACATGGTATGCTAATCATGACTTTATTTGGGGAGAAGTGTATCCATATGCCAGAAATCTTCCAAGGAGAATCCTGAATGAAAGATTTTTAATAAGCTTCTGGGATGACAGGAGAGAGCAAACAGTCATACTTAATTTAAAGCAGAGAGCTGTTAACTGCCTTCCAAGGAGAGAGGTCCCATTAATTGCATGGTGTTAATTTTGTGTTTAAGAAATATTCGAAACCAAGAAGTTTAAACACAGATGTTGATAGCAGTATTATTCATAACAGATAAAAGGCGGAAACAATCTAAATGTCAATCAATGGGTGAACGGATAAACAAATATGTTATATCCATTCGATGGAATATTATTTGTTCATAAAAAAAGGAATAAGGTACTGGTATGTGATACAACTTGGATGAAGCTTGAAAACAGTCATAGAATTCCATATGTTATATGATTCCATTCATTTTAAAGTACAGAACAGGAAAATCTATAGAGACAGAAAGTGGTTAATGGCTGCCCTGAGGTGAAGGTGGGCCAGTGAGGCCAGTGATGGCTAAAACGGATGGGGTTTCTTTTTCAGTGATGAAAATGTCCTAAAACTGTGGTGTTGATTGCACATATTTGTGAATATACTACAAACCTTTGAATTGTATACTTTAAATGGTGAAGTGCATGGTATATAAATTACATTGCAATAAAGCTATTTTAATAAATAAAGACAAAATAAAAACAATTTGCCATAAATAACCACAAACTACAATTATTTAGTTCATCTTGCCTGTTCATATTTCTCAGTCAAACTTTAGGTGCGGTCTTGATTCTAGAAATATAAACAGAAGGTTACATGCAAAAAGCATTTAGTATCTTGCCCTGCAACAACCAAAATCTGGCTTATCAGCCTGGAGATAGGCGTGCTTTGTTTAGAAGGAAAATGAGGTGTAACGAGGTGAGCACAAGGTCGACTTTCAGTCCCCTGATTTCACACAAGCGCGTAAGTTACTCTTGCTTAAGGTGGGGAATGGGTGAAGAATGTGGTCTGAGAGCAGTTAAATACTAAGCAGTAGACTTCACTGTTAGTAATTGGATTCTCTTCCTAAAGCTTGAATAAAGCCAAAAGCAATAAGATCTCTGGCTTTGCACTCAGAAAGGAGAACGCAACAAAATGTAAACGTTTGCCTGCGACGCCCCCACTCACGTCACTGCACAAGGCATTTGGCAGACGGGGAAGCTCCCGAACGCAAGTGGGGTGCCTGCCTTCCGTCTTGTGTGTCCACCCCTGCTCAGCGCTTGTCCATCTGCCAAGCGGACTTTCAACCTCTCTTGCCGAGTGTTGCCGATGCCCCGCCGGGTGTGTTTGTGTGTTCAGCTCTGTACTTCCCCTGCACCTTGTCCATGTCGATTTCTCTAGTTGTCTGCTTCCATTTACATCCCCTCGCTAAGTTCTCAGCCTCTTGGAAGGACAGTCAGTCCTCTCGCTTAGTTACCTCAGCCCCTAGCTGAGTCTGCTACAGATAATAAGAAGTAAATAAATCCAAAGCGAGCACATCTTCTTCTGAACTTAAAAGCAAATAATCTATCACATTTCTTCTACATTCCCTTCACAGTGACCTTTCGAAATCACGTATCACATCATGACGCTCATGCACCAAAAACGTCGCGTCTTCGTCATCCGTAAGGCAATCCTCTGCTGCTTCCCATCAACCTGGAGACTTCAACAATAAGAGAGTGATCGCATGTCTCTGAATTCTATGATTTCACAGTCCTTGTCTTTCCCTAAAACCTTTTATTCCTTGTCGCTTGGGAAAATTTCTCGACATTTCAAAATCGAACTCAGAATGAATTTTTCCGGAAAGATTTAACTACCTCTTTGGACCCAAAATAGAGCTAAGCAGAATTTTTTATTTACGCTAAGCACTTTACCTGCTTCTATTCACATTTATTACTTTCAATTGTAATGCAGTTAGTCTTCCTAATTCACTGGAGAGAGAGAGAGATCGTCGTGCTCGGAAATTGTACTGTTCTTTGGCATGTATCTTGCAAATAGGTATTCGACAAATACAGTTTTTAATGATTGAGTAAGGGAATGAATGAACGAATGAACATTTCAACACTCGGCTTTCAAAATACTTCTCATGCATCAGGTCATGTATTTCTTTTGTGATTTATTTTTATTAATTCATTTATTTTTTTTATTTTTAGAGAGAGAGAGAGAGAAAGCACATGCAAGAGGGAGACAGGGACGTGGGGAGAGAAAGAATCTTAAGCAGGTTCCATGCCCAGCACAGAGCTCAATGCAGGGCTCAATCCCATGACCCTGGGATCACAGTCTGAGCCAAAATAAAGAGGCAGACACTCCACTGACTGAGCCACCAGGTGCCCCCTGTATTTCTTATATCCATGTTGAATTAGGCTTATTAAGCATTAGATTCCTTTTGGAACCAAGAAAATTGAGGACGTGAGAAGTGTAATGACATCGGGTACAGAGGTCCAGCTTCTCTGACTGCTGGGTCACTGCACCCTGCTGCAAGGTCATCCGCACCTGAAGCAACAATATTTGACAGACATGGAAGCCACAGAATGCAAGTAATAAAAAAGAGAAAGAAATGAAAGTAACTCAAAGAAAGACGGACTGTTGTAGTCTAGATTATAGGGTCTTACTGTACACTGGGAAGGCAATCTTGTAGAAAATCTTCCTTGGAAAGCCACATTTCTCCCAATCACTATTAAACTCATTTTCATCCAATGGGACAACTTATTATCAATGAATTCATGTTGCTTTGGGAACATTTACTTCCTAGGTCAATTTTTATTTAGGAATTATAGTCCCTTTATTAAGTTAATGTAGATTTGTGTTAATTGGATCAGAAGTCTCATGTCGCTAGGTAACTGCATGTCCTGAAGAAGAGATGACAAACGTCTATCTAAAGAACCAATTTCAAATGCTTGCAGATTGATTATATATTATTTAAAGTGAAAGAAACCTTAGAAATCATCATTACTGCCCGTCATATTTTTAAGTTGGGAAAACCATAGACATTAAGAGGTGAAATATTTGTTGAAAATGATTGACAGGCTCGCCATAGATCTGGGAATTGGTACCTGGCCTCCCGACCTGAGTACAGGCTCTTCCTTTGCTCCTTGTCTACGCGGTATTTTTATGCAAATTGATCAACATACTCTTTGCATCAATTTTGTTTTCATACATCCACAACTGTTTGTACTGTGGGGAAATGCATGGTTTTTTTTGTAACAGCTCCCTCCTTTAATCATATTATCATGGTAAATGTGTCAACATATTGTCTTTTTATTAAATAGTATGGAGGAATCATCACATATCACTATAGATAGAGGTAGTATTGTTTAAAAAAGTGTGTTTCATTTTTTTAAAATTGTTTTTAATGTTTATTCACTTTTGAGAGAGAGATAGAGCACGAACAGGGCAGGGGCAGAGAGAGAGGGAGACTCCGAAGTAGGCTCCAGGCTCTGAGCTGTCAGCACAGAGCCCAACACGGGGCTCAAACCAACGAACCGTGAGATCATGACCTGACCCAAAGTCCGACGCTTAACTGACTGAGCCACCCAGGTGCCCCAAAAAGTGTGTGTTTTAAAAACAAACTTTGCAAACTCAGTTTGGAAAGCCTTGTCTTGGTTCTTAATTTTTTTTTTTCAGTGAATGAATATTATCAATTTAAAGTTACTTGTAGAGAAACTTATGATTCTTTTTTTCAGCTGCCTTCTTCCATTGGCCATTTTTCAGTTTTTTCTCTGGGTCTGGTATTTCATCCATTCATTCCTCACTTATTTCCTCCAGGCTAGATTTAATTTTCTTTCTAGTTCCGTAGAAGCTATGCATATAGATTCTGGAAACAAATGCATGGATTAAAATCCTGTCTGTGTGACTAACTAGCTGTAAAAAGTTGGAAAAAATTGCTGAACTTTTCTGAATTTGTTTCCCATTTGATAAATGTAGGTAATATTAGTACCTACCTCATGAGGTAGTTGTCAGCGTTTATATAAATTATTCCATTGAAAACTAATTGCAAGTTACCTACTATTTAATAACTAGTTTTTAAATTTTTTACAAATATTTATTTATTATTTTTGAAAGAGAGAGAGACAGAGTGCAAGTGGGGGAGGAGCAGAGAGAGATATGGAATCTGAAGCAGGCTCCAGACTCTGAGTTGTCACCAGAGTCCGACACAGGGCTCAAACACAAACTGTGACTGTCCGCCCGAGTCAGACACTTAACTGACTGAGCCATCCAGGTGACCCTTTATTAACTCTTTAATAAATTTTAACTATTAATAGCATTAATACACAACTCTCTATGAATATGGAGAATGGCAATTATGATTTGTCCTAACAAATTATGGGTAGTAATGATGATTTCTAAGGTTTCTTTCACTTTAAATAATATATAATCAATCTGCAAGCATTTGAATTACTTCTTTAGATATAAGTTTGTCATCTGTTCTTCAGGACATGCAGATACCTAGTGACATGAGACTTCTGATCTAAGAAAATAGCCCTTTTTCTTACTTCCCCTTTTAAAATAGACATTTAAAGATAACTAGCATTGAAAATCAATCTTGAACAAAACCCCTGCTAAATATTGCCTCTAAAAAATCACAACTATTATGAATGTAAAGTTATTAAAAAGACTTCCGAAATTAGATTAAAAATAAGAATGCAATGATTGATCACATTCATAAAAATGACAAATGGTTTCATTTTAACTAGAAAATTTGACACATCATTAGTCCACAGTAATGTGGTCAAATGACTTTCCTTAGTTGGGGAAATATACAGGCTAGAGGAGTGATAAATGGATGCTTTTTAAATGCAAGTAGTTCAGAAACTTGAACTTTCATGGTAGAATAAAAACTGTATGATTCAGAAGAATGACTCAGAAGAACCTGAAGATAATTTTTACATTGTGTACCAAGTGAAAAAAAAAATGCTGTTCTTTGCAAGGATCTCTGTTGATGTATTACACCTGCACATTGAACACACAATCAAATAAATTATCCCTTACGTATTGAATACAGTATCCCTATTTGAATATTTTAATACAAGACTTTCTCATCTGTACATGGAGGCCTGTTCGGGACCGGGGAGTAGTAATGCATGAGTTCAGTGGTGAGGGCCCACTGCGAATTACCACCTCCTGTAGCTCTTGGCGTTTTGGCAGTTGAGGAGAGGAAGCGAAGCTCTGATGTCTCTGAGTACCTCTCCCCTAACACCAGTGCAGGAGAACAGAGAATAGAGTTCTTCTCCTGAGGGATGGGTAGAGTGCTGGCTTGGACATGTGGTGTAGGAAGCCCTTTTCTGTCTCGCTCATTCCCCTTTAAATATAGACTGTCCCTCTAAATGTCTGCAATTTTGCATGCCTTTCTCTGGACAAGCAAGTGGTATTTCTTCTGTCTTTAATTCTCTGTATGCAAAGTCTACAAGGATAAGAAGGAATATGGACCATTTCAAATTTGGCATTAAAGATGCTACTTTTCTACATGACTTGGGACATGGGTGACTTGGGACATGGTCATTTAGTCATTAATGCGTAATATTGTGGAATAACTACAGGTTGGATGGGGACATCTTTCACCATTTTATTCAGGTGACACTGTTATGAAATGAGAACAAAGAGAATTTGCAGGGCACCTGGGTGGCTCAGTTGGTTAAATATCCAACTGTTGCTTTCAGCTCAGGTCATGATCTCATGGTTCTTGAGTTCAAGTCCCGCAATGGGCTCTGTGCTGAAAGCGTGGATCCTGCTAGGGATTCTCTCTCCCTCTCTCACTCTGCCCCTCCTCCCACCCCACCTCTGTCCCCCAAAATAAATAAAATTAAAAAAAAAAAGAATTTGATTTTTTTAAATTTTTTTAATGTTTATTCATTTTTGAGAGAGACAGAGACAGAATGCAAGTGAGTTAGGGGCAGAGAGAGAGGGAGGCACAGAATCCAAAGCAGGCTCCAGGCTCTGAGCTGTCAGCACAGAGCCCAACGTGGGGCTTGAATTCACAAGTTGTGAGATCATGGCCTGGCCTGAAGTCGGATGCTCAACTGACTGAGCCACACAGGTGCCCTGAGAGAATTTGATTTCTAATAATCTTTTGCAGAACTATTTTGTTGTAGTTATTAGAGAATTTGTCAAACTAGGTAGCAACGAAAGTGTAATCAACAGTGATAGCCAACAACCAGACAGCAGATATTTTATGGACTGAGCCAGGTTATTTCCTAGTGTTATTAATGATCCATTGTTGATCTTGGAGGAAATAAGGCAAGCATAAACCAGAGGCCAATTGAAGGGTTAAGAGAGAATTATTACTAATCTGGCCAAAAACAAAACAAAACAAAATGCAAAAAATAAAACAAACAAACAAACAAAACTTTTCTAATTAAAGGAACCCATGGAGATGGACATGATCTGTAGGGGATTTAAGGAATTTATACAAGGTGGGGATGGTTTTAAATGGATGAATTTTAAGTGATTGGATGCTACATGGACCTTTCGTAAAATTCCATGGAGAAGAATTTCAGAGTGCAGAAATTCTCTGAGAATACTCCATTTGTTCCCTTGGTTCTCAGCTTCATTCCCAGAATTCTATGCTCTCCTTTGCGTCTTGGGGAGGTCAGTTGTGACTGTGAGCTCCAGTAGCATAGGGATGGTTTCCCAAGAGCAGAAGCCAGAAGCAAACTTCTGGTGGTTTGTTGTGCAATTCGGTGGCAGCAGATGTCTAAGAGAAACTCTACACAGGGTGGTAAGGGAGGCATGAGCGTGCAGGCAGAAGCTTTAGAATTCTTTAGCTTTGCTTAGAGCTAGAATGCCAGCAACTCTGTCTTGTTTCTTTGTCTCAGTCCAGGTAATACGACTGAACCCAAAGCCAAGGCGTAGGGAAATCTACGCTCCTCCTTCCCTGTGAGGAATTGCAAAGTTACATGGCCAAAGGCATCAGGGATTGGGGCCAATAATGCAATCTGCCCCCACGCTCTGTGTGTTCCTAATCCGACCATATCAGACGTTGCACACAAATGCCAGAAACATCTAATGATTGTCTGGCTTGAGGGACACGGAGTGCTATTTTTCCCTTTTTCTGGTTCTTTAGGGAAAACAACCAGGAAAAGAAGTGCAGACCTCAAAAGGGGAAATTGTACCTGAACAAGGCAACTTTAAATGTTACATTTAGTCAGGAAACAGCAGATAAACCCTGTGAAATCTAACTTGTTGCACAAACTTAGAATTATTTTCACTGCTAAACATGAACTCAACGTTAAGAAAAACTGATTTGGGGGCGCCTGGGTGGCGCAGTCGGTTAAGCGTCCGACTTCAGCCAGGTCACGATCTCGTGGTCCGTGAGTTCGAGCCCCGCGTCAGGCTCTGGGCTGATGGCTCGGAGCCTGGAGCCTGTTTCCGATTCTGTGTCTCCCTCTCTCTGCCCCTCCCCCGTTCATGCTCTGTCTCTCTCTGTCCCAAAAATAAATAAAAAACGTTGGGAAAAAAAATTAAAAAAAAAAAAAAAAAGAAAAACTGATTTGTATAACTATCATACTTATAGAAAACGGTGATATCTATCAATCTTTTTCTTCACTTATATATATGGTGATAATAAAAAATACTTTATCAGTATATGAAAAATCTTAATCGCATTATTTTGTGAAATGCCATTAGTTTCTGTTTTTATTTTCCAAAAAGGCAATATAAAATATCAAAGATTATACATCTATTTTTATAGCATCGAGAAAAGATCATCATCCTGAGAAGATTCTTACATATAAATCACAGCCAAAAGACTATAAATTATGAAAAAAGAAGGTGAGTCTGCAAAGAAAGGCATGAAAGAGCTATGAAAATCTTCAAAGGAACAGAATTTTATCTTATGCCTAAAGCATATTATGGGAAAATATAAGTTTCAGGATTTTATAATTTGTTCCTATTCAATAAAGATTATGGCTATATTTCTACTTTTGGCTGTTTGAACTAGTCAAGAAATTACAGAAGAGGATCTTGTAACTCTAGGGACTGGGGACAACTACAAGAGGAAAGAAATGCAAAAGTGTAGAATGTACATTTCTTTAAAATTTTTTCTTTAAATTTTTAGCAGGAGAAGGACAGAGAGAGAAGAAGAGAGATACCCCAAGCAGGCTCCACACCATCAGCATGGAGCCAGACATGGGGCTCGAACTCACGAACCATGAAATAATGACCTGAGCTGAGATCAAGAGTCAGACACTTAACTGACAGGTGCCCCTAGAATGTATTTTTCTCACTTCATATCTTGACATCTGTACCGATGGACTAAACGCACTCAACACATGTGAATACAGCTCAAATGGAGGGGCACTGAAGGAGGTGGGGACAAATCAGTTGATGATCAATATCTCCAGAGCCACCTGAAAAGAAAACTGCACATTTGACATGGTTTATTCCAGTGTCCAGAGACACAAAACAACTGAATATGTAAGTGGATATTTAAACATTAACAAATAATACCTGTCAAAAATATCTCCGATTACCATCTTTTATGGTGAGATGACCTTCCCATCACAGGCCAGTACTTAGCGTTAAAACACTAATTAAAGAAAGCTTAATTCAAAATGCAAAGAAGTATGCTAATTGGAGCAGGAGAGCCCTGATGCGTTGCAATGCATTTTTCTTCCATGATCAAGTCTTGGGCACAGTAAAATAAAGGTCTTAAAGTTTTGAAATTATTTCTAGCTTTCTTTTTTAAAGGAGGTACCTGCTTCCTGCTCTGGTGGAGTATCAGGAACTAGATTACTTTCCTGCTACAAATACATACAAACACCAATAAATCAGAAAACAAGGCAAAACCAGAACCTATTCCAGGTCAATAAATGTCCAGTTCCTTTCCTCCCTTGGAGGCACCTGTCTTCCTCTAGATTTGGGATTAGTCATTTGCCAATCAACCGCCGCTTTCTCGTGTATTCAAGAAAAGTTGCTAATGGGCATGTTATCCAAACTTTCATGTAAGTATGAGAGTGATATTCTATCTAGGGCTCCACATCTCTGAGCCGAACTGGAAATCCCCATACTCTTTCAAACTTTATAGTGTACTTCTATATGTTACAATTTCTTCCTTCTTTTCAACAAAATTATCTAAGCATTTCTTGACCTATTGTTTAATTTAGGGTGAAATGATATCTCTAAAATTTAAGCATATCTATCAGTAAACCTGATAACATTTCAGTTATTCAGGTTTTTATTTTTGCTCTTCAGTAAGGTGTTTTAATTCTCTTTTTATATATAAGGTACATAGTTCTTGTTAGATATGCACCTTATACCAAGGAACATTTTTTTGATTATTTCAAGTATGAAATTTAATTTGATTGCATTTCCCAATTGATCATTACTCTGTATAAAAATGTTTTTTAATGTCTTATTTATTTTTTGAAAGAGAGAGTCAGAGCACGAGTTGGAGAGGGGCAGCGAGAGGGGAAGACCCAGAATCCAAAGCAGAATCTAGGCCCTGAACTGTCAGCAGAGAGCTCGATGCGGGGCTTGAACCCACGAACTGCCAGATCATGACCTGAGCTGAAGTTGGACGCTTAACATACTGAGCCACCCAGGCGCCCCCAAAAATATGTTATTCTTGATTTGTAGTTCTATTTTGATGAGCTCTATTAGTTTGGCAAATGATTCTCTTGAATTTTCTGTGTAGATAGGCATCTCATCTACACATAGGTGTGCATGCCATTTTATTTCCAATATTAAAATTTACTCTTTTTTTAATTATGTTTTTGTTTGATTATATCTCCAATACAATGACTAATGCTTGTACTGGTTTAGGAGTAATTGTACTATTTCTACTTTAATGGTAATGGTCCTATTATTTTATATCAAGTATATATGTCTAGGTGTCTGAGACCCAACTTTTATCATTTTAAGAAAATTGCCTTGTTCTTAGGGTTTAAAATCATGAATGAATGTTACATTTTATAATACGCTTCCCACCTTCCATTGAGGAAAACATATAACATTCTTCCTTTAGGTTAATTTAATAATTTACACCAAGAATAATCCTAGTGTTGAGCAAGTCTTGCAATTTTAAGATAATCCTACTTGGTCATAAGCTTTTGATTCATGGTGGTCTGTGCTACCCCAGTTCTATCTGGTACTTGGGTAAGTGAAAGTCATATAATGGAGTTGCATTCTCTACTCTGGAATGGGTTCCTAAGACTGGGGATTTTTGTATTCTATTCTTTGTAAGAATGCCCTGCCCACAACCATCACAAGTAGACCAACTAGAGTAAAGATGGACCTGTGGAACTCCACAGATTTCTGGCAAGACTCTGGCATCAACATTCTTCCACCCAACATCCAAACCCTCCCACCCCTACTTGGTCAGTCTCCCTACCACCATGTGTCTCCGTATCACTGGCACTCATCTCCCATTATTTTTCTTTTCTTTGCTTTCTTTAAATGTTTATTTGTTTATTTTGAGAGAGGGAGGGAGACAGAAAGAGTGAGCAGGGGAGACACAGAAGGGCAGGGAGAGAGAGAATCTCAAGCAGGTTCCTCACTGTCAGCACGGAGCCCCAAGTGGGGCCTCATTCTGTGAATGGTCAACTCATGACCTGAACCGAAGTCAAGAGTTGGATGCTTAAATGACTGAGCCACCCGCACACACACCCCCTTTTTTTCCATTTTTAATTTTTTTCTTTTTTTACTTTTCCTTTTTACATTGGTAATGAAAAGGCCAGTGACTTCCAGATCATCGTCACATATACTTGATTTACAAAGAACTGTCTGCAACTTTCATATGCCTCATTCTCACCCTCCACACAAAACCATGCACTTTGCTTTCTGAGACTCACAATCAGTCATTAATAGAATTCCCTGTGCCCTGGCCTTGTCTGAATTTTTTTTTTACTTACAACCCTAAATAAAACCTACTCTATTCTTTCTAATAACACTGATTCCTCTCTAGCTCTTTCAAATGGTGGCTGATTCATCTCTTACAATGGTCATGTCACTGGGCCTTGAGTAGAGAATTGTCTTCCTCACTCCTTATTGTCACTACGAGACCTGAAAGCCTGAACTATTATTAGTCCGAAATATTATCTGAAAGCCTACTGTTCTGAAGCCGATTTCCACAGTGTATACATCAGCGTATATAAGACACTCTCCATTCATGCTTTTTAAAATTTTTTAATGTTTATTTAGTTTTGAGAGAGAGAGAGAACATGAGCAGGGGAGGGGCAGAGAGAGAGGGAGACACAGAATCCAAATCAGGCTCCAGGCTCTGAGCTGACAGCACAGAGCCCGACGTGCGGTTTCAACTCAAGAACTGTGAGATCATGACCTGAGCTGAAGTCAGATGCTTAACCGACTGAGCCACCCAGGCACCCCTCTATTCACATTTTAGTGAATCTACAGACCTCAGTATTAGTCCCCTTAATTTTGTGAAGATTTTACTTTCTGTTTCCAACTTTATCCAATATTGGCTCATAATTTTGGTGATTTAAATACTCATTTAGATAATACCCCTCCCCACAATACCTCCCCACTCCTTGACAATTTCTACTGTAATAATCCTCTATCCAATGTAAGCTTCCCACTCCCAAGTTCATATTGAAAACCGTTACAACCAATAATTCAACTCACTGCATGTATGAAATATTAAGCACCCAAATCTTCTCTGTTTGCTCTTTACTCCTTCTAGGATTATAACTCCAATAATTCGTAAATTTGGTTGAGATCTATATTTCATTGACTGATTCTTACTGATCTTCAACCCTTTTTATGTCTTCACTTTCCACCCTTCTGCTTAGATTCCATAGTCCATAGTTGTAATCATTCCTTTACATGTATTTTTAAATCCTTTGGCCCTGCCTCTCTTGGTTGAACACACCTAAGCTACTACTATCCTGGTTGAATTACAACTTTCTGTCTATTGCAGAAGGAACATAGTTGAAAAAAGGAAAAACAGCTATGATGGCTGGTTTCACTTTTAATTTATGAGCTAAGGGTTCGACTTCAACTGAGCTAAGGGTTTTCCAAAACCAAACCCATTTTCTCCTCTCCATTCACTCCCCCTCTCATCTAGACGACTAATTTACATGCATATTGAAAACATTTACGTACCTTGACCATTTTACTGCCATTACTTCTTATCCCCATTACCCTTCTTTATTTTTCTCCAATAGTACTTATGTCCATTTGATGTGCCAGTAAGTATATATTTTTTATCTTTCCCATCTGCATACAATAAAACGATGATAGCAGGTAACTTATCTATTTTGCTTGCCATTGAATCCTCACTACATAAGAGAGTGTCTTACATAAAGTATTGGCACTCAACTATGTTGTTAAATTTTTATTTATTTACTTATTTAAGTAATCTCTACACCAAACGTGGGATTCGAACTCATGACCCCGAGATCAAGAGCAGTATGCTCCTGGGGGCACCTGGGCGGCTCAGTCAGTTAAGTGTCTGACTTCGGCTCAGGTCATGATCTCACGGTCCATGAGTTTGAGTCCCATGTTGGGCTCTGTGCTGACAGCTCAGAGCCTGAAGCCTGTTGCAGATTCCGTGTCTCCCTCTCTCTCTGACCCTTCCGTTCATGCTCTGTCTCTCTCTGTCTCAAAAATAAATAATCGTTAAAAAAAAAAAAAAAAAAAAAAAAAAAAAGAGCAGCAGGTTCCTCCAACTGAGCCAGCCCAGGTGCTCAACTATATTTGTTGGATGAATTTAGAGATTGAATTTTTCCTTTAATGACTTAGGAAAGTGCGAGAGTTTATTTAGGAGCGGTATCTTTGGGAGGGATAGATTTTTTATTGCAACTGACAGGATCTAATAAGATCCGGTGTACATGAAAACGGTTTATATGTCATACCATTCTACATATGTGTAAGTTAATGCTACTGTTATTTCTTAATTTTAGGTACAAATTATTAATTGACTAAGAACACACTCTCTTACACACTGAAGTTTTAATCCTGGGCTCTGCTTGTCCCTTTAAGGATGCAAAAGGCCTGAATATCTCAAATGCAATAATACATATCCATTTCTAAATTGTTTCCTATAAAACTTTTTGAGAAAATAGAAGTTTTCGACCTCCGTCTCATCATCTTCCTTCATTTCTCATTTCTAATAATATAGTATATTCACATGTTTAGTCCCTGTCCTAGGGATTGAAAGAATCTTACAGGTAAGTCAGGTTCTGGCATGTTTGTGTTTTGGAGAGTTGTCACTATTTGGTCTGGCACACCCCTGACGCATTAGATTAATCCTAAAACAGTTTAGCCAATGAATGACCCTTCCAAACCATCTGTGAGATTTAATCATATAATCCCTGAGATCAATTCTGAGGAAATTATCTTATCGTTATAATTACTACAGTGGATAAATCACTACTTTGGGGTCTAGAGGAAGGGTAAAGAGAAAGAGAAGCTAGGAGTAAATTCTTTTATGATCTCCCAGAACAACAGGTGCAATTTAATTGTTCTAAGCATGTCACGAGGCACGTTCAAAACTGACACGTTACAATATTAAGAATTAAAGAAAGAATTCTCTTTGGCCAATGATGCCACGTTCCATGTTTAATAAAGTTTTTTTCTTTGAAGCAGCTCCGGCAACGTAACAATCTGCTGACCTAATTATTTACTGTGTCTAAGTGAGATTTTGACAGGCTCTTAGAACAATTTCTCCCTTTGAAAATCGTTTACTTTCTACTAGAGTTTATGTCTAGCACAATATATCCCAATTTTGTCTAGAAGCCAGAAGAAATTAATTTGGTTTTCATTATACGCAGATAAATTAATTTTGTTAAATTTAACTTGAAATAAATATATTAATAAGGACTGTGATTTCAATTACTCTGATAATAACTATATTTTAATGCTGGTTCCACCACGTATGAACTATAATCTTGGGTAATTAATCTCTCTGAGCTTCTATTTTTCTCATATATAAAATAGGGCTAAGAAGGGTGTTTTGAAGATTAACCAATGTTCGCTGTCTTCTTTTTTTATACCCTTTATTAAATTCTCAACCAAATTACCTTATTATCCTTCATCCCCACTCAACCAAATTAACTTCCATGATAATTAATTGGATCTCTTAATTGTCAAATTCAAATATTTCCTCCCAGTCTTCACTCTTTTGAGATATCCTCCCCACTTGGCATTACCATCTTCTTTGAATTAAGAAATTATTTTTTCTTGGCCTTTGGATAATATTATCTTTTAACATTTTTCTATGAGAACTCTTTCCTCTCTTTATGTGCCATTATTTTCAAGATTTCATTCTTGATCATGTTTTAAATTGATTTTAACACACTCACTGGAGCAAAGACTCCAGATGTTACCTATTTAATGGTGATCTTAGATTTTTACCTCCAGCCTCAATCTCCCCCTGAATTAATCCAGATGTCTGATACACATTGAAGAAATTATTCCTCCAAAATTCCAGACTATTTTCATCCCCCTATGTCACAAAATATTCTAAGCTGCAAGCCTTCGGTTATTTTCTAAATACCACCAACATGAACAACAACATCGTTATCATCATCATCACTGTCAAAATGTAATCTGTATCCGTTATTTAGCATCCAGTAAAATCCAAGGATTATATTATCTCATGTAATAATCCCATCTACTCTAGTTCCCCAAATAAGAAGAAAACGATAAATGGAGTGATACTGACTGCCTCTGTCATAGTTATTAAATGGCAAAGCTGAAACTGTAGTCTAAATTTATTTGATACCCAAACTTATTATTTTAAATACCATCGTCTACTGCCTTTCTCACTGGACTTCACTATTGCCAATCACTTCCTGAGGGCACCTACTTTGTGTCTTATATGTGCCTCAAACTTGTCTCATCCTATGGCTGTTGTTCTTCAGACTTTTTACTTTTATTTATTATCACTTCTAGACAAGTCAACTTGGAACTAATTTTACTTAATATCAAATTTAAATAAAGAAATAAAACTCTTTTGGAGCACCTGGGTGGCTCAGTCAGTTAAGAGTTGGACTTCCGCTCAGGTCATGATCTAGCGGTTCGTGGGTTCGAGCCCCGCGTCAGGCTCTGTGCTGACAGCTCAGAGCCTGGAGTCTACTTGGGATTCTGTGTCTCCCTCTCTCTCTCTGCCCCTCCCCTGCTCACGTTCTGTCTCTCCTCTCTCTCTCTTTCTCTCTCTCGCTCTCTCTCTCAAAAATAAACATTTAAAGGGGCGCCTGGGTGGCGCAGTCGGTTAAGCGTCCGACTTCAGCCAGGTCACGATCTCACGGTCCGTGAGTTCGAGCCCCGCGTCAGGCTCTGGGCTGATGGCTCGGAGCCTGGAGCCTGTTTCCGATTCTGTGTCTCCCTCTCTCTCTGCCCCTCCCCCGTTCATGCTATGTCTCTCTCTGTCCCAAAAATAAAAAATTAAAAAAAAAAAAAAAACATTTAAAAAATTTTAAAGGGGCACCTGGGTGACAGTCGGTTAAGTGTCCGACTTCGGCTCAGGGCATGATCTCGCAGTTTGAGAGTTCAAGCCCCATGTCAGGCTCTGTGCTGACAGCTCAGAGCCTGGAGCCTTCTTCGGATTCTGTGTCTTCCTCTCTCTCTCTCTCTGCCCCTCCTCTGCTTATGCTCTGTCTCTCTTTGTCTCAAAAATAAATAAAACATTTAAAAAATTTTTAAAAAGTTTTAAAGGGGAGCCTGGGTGGCTTAGTCAGTAAGCATCTGTCTTCAGCTCAGGTCATGATCTCACGGTTGGTGAGTTCCAGCCCCGTGTCGGGCTCTGTGCTGACGGCTCAGAGCCTGGAGCCTGTTTCGGATTCTGTGTCTCCCTCTCTCTCTACCCCTCCCCTACTCACCCTCTGTTTCGCTCTCAAAAATAAATAAACATTAAAAAAATTTTTTTAATTAAAAAAAAAAATAAAATTACTTTTATCTTCCTTGCTTTCCAGGAAGGTAACTTTTTTAAATTTCAGTTTTATTATAAACATTTGATGTATGTGGCTGACTATATTAGGGGAAATAAGGAGTGACAATGCAATGTATCCAAAATGGGATATAGACTCAATCATTATTTGCCATTATCATACCAATGCTAAAAATATGACAGACACATTTTTAACAGTTAATTTGATCTTCGTAGATTACTAAATCAAGTAAAAATATTTAAATCCATTTGGGACTCAAACATTTGCATATTTGGTGAAAGAAAATATATACAGTATAATCCATGTTAAATCTTAACTTTTTATATTATAATTGTATAAAACTATAAGAATAAAACATGATTTATTTGGGGTTTTAGCTCCAAAAATAACACCATTTTAATGTTCTTTGACTCATGTACTTGTGACATCCTTGACCTTCAAATGTTCTGGACCTGAACATCTCTTCTATGAATTTCTTTTGATAATAGGTGCTGCCTAGGATACAACGTTGAGTAGGGACACCCGGGTGCTTCAGTTGGTTGAGCTTGGGGCTCCGGCGCCGGTCATGATCTCGTGCTACATGAGTTTGAGCCCCGCCTAGGGTTCTGTTGTCAGGGTTGAGCCCGTTTAGGATCCTCTGTTCCCCCCTCTCTCTCTGCCCCTCCCCCGCTTGTGCACTCTCTCCCGAAAATAAATAAAACATATAAAAAAAAGATACAGGATGAGTGGAGAGATGGCCAAATATGTCTATATACCATTTTGGTGTATTTCTAACATGTTTACATTTGGTATACCTTTTGTTTTTAACTTGAATCAGTTTTGTCTGCTCTGTTTCAATCGTTCCACGTTTGCATTTTGTTTATTCAGATTTCTAATTCTGGCCATGAGGGAGCTACAGTCACGCGGCTTAGCCTCTCGATATAAAGAGAAAACTGAGAAACATAAAATACCTATCATCACACACTGGGACAAGGGACAACATGACTGTGATCCTGGAGGGAAGTGAAGCAAATGAGATGGGCTCTGTGTGTCCCATCTCGCTGCCTGGAAGCCATTCTGGACCACAGATGCCAAGGGGTGAAAGACGGAGTCCATGGCCTCTCTAGCATTATGATAAGAAATGTTTAATCAAGGGGCGCCTGGGTGGCGCAGTCGGTTAAGCCTCCGACTTCAGCCAGGTCACGATCTCGCGGTCCGTGAGTTCGAGCCCCGCGTCAGGCTCTGGGCTGATGGCTCGGAGCCTGGAGCCTGTTTCCGATTCTGTGTCTCCCTCTCTTTCTGCCCCTCCCCCGTTCATGCTCTGTCTCTCTCTGTCCCAAAAATAAATTAAAAACGTTGAAAAAAAAATTAAAAAAAAAAAAAAAAGAAATGTTGAATCAAAATGAGAATTTGTTTGCTCAAAGAGGCTATTGCCTACGTAAGATTTGAAAATTATGTTCCTAGCTCACCAGGCTTGCTGATACAAATAAAATGGAAGGACTTTTCAATGTTCCAATATATTTTTGTTGTAAAAATCCAACGAGAGCTCATTCATCTTGATTCCAAGTTTCAATCATTCTTGGGTTGGTATTGCATACGGACTACCTCCTGCGCATACAAATATGCTGACCTAGGGTAGAGAGGTCGCTCTGAGTGATGGCAGTGTGTGAGTGGACATCCAGTATTTAGCCCCTGCTGCAACTTGGGGCTAAATTCTCCCAACCCTGATGCCTTAGACCAAAAACAGCAGTGGAGAGCACCTTTATGGAAGCAATTAGAAGAAAGTTTTGTTTTTTTTTTTTTATCCCTTTCAGATTCAATTCCTAGTACCTAGGAATAGTGCATATAAGCTCTGAAATAGCTATTTCTTCCCACGGTAAAGATGTAGCCATATTTCTTTATAGAAATAGTGCTGAAATCATCCACTGTAAAGATTTCAAATTCATCCTACAGCATGCAATCTAGTATTTTTTTTTAATTAATGTATTATGTCTTCCTGATGCTTAGCGATACTGGTCTCCAGAATAATAGCCCTTATGTTATATGCCAATTATATTTTATTTTAAAAAAGACAAACTATATTAAAAATTCTTTTACTCTAGGCGGTGCATCTTTTTTTTGTACTTGAGATGTCGATCATCTGAAAAAAATCCACCTTTATTGAGTGAGTCACAAGTTATTAATACACGGTACATCTTTCCCATTCAAAGTAATGCTTTTTTATACTATCTTGTTAAGTCTATTTTATGATCTCTAACATTCGAGGGGGTGCTGACTTAGTGTCAAACCTTGTTCTAAGCACTTTATAGGAATCAAACTAGTTAATCCTCACATCAGCCCCAATTGCTGACATGGAAACTGAGGTTCAGAGGTTACATGATTTGCTCGCAAAGAAAGCCTAAGTCTTATTGTCTAGTCCAGAAACACATTTTTTCTAATAGGGAAATTCAAGACCGTATTCTTAATGTTCCTAATGCCGGCTACGAATGCAATTTTTCTTTTCGTATTTATCATCGTTGTTGGCAAGGTCTAAAGGAGAGAGTGAGTGGTATGCAGTTTGACCAGGGCTGTGATTGTATCTTCTAATAAACTGCATTAACAACCGAGACCTTTTATGCTGTCAGTTTAATGACTGCCATAACGTGTGCCAATTTACCTGCAGGTTGAGTCCCAAATCCTGGGACTTCTATGTAAGAGGTGCTGTTAAAACTCATTCCGGCAAACACAGTGAAGAATAGGCCAGCACTGAGTTAAATGTGACACCTTTTGCAATATAGTGATCACTGCATCGCAAGACATTTTCCCCTTTTGTTGTGGGGGGGATAAATTTTGCTGGAAGGGAAAATTGTTTATGAAACGCTCATGTTATGAGGGAAAAGGGTTAAAGCTGAAGTATTCAGACTTTTGAAAATGGCAGGCAGTGAGCCTTCCAAAACTGGCTTCAAACTCTTAGTCTATTAACCAATTCTGTTGTAAACGTGATGTAGAAATAATGACCGTGGATGGCTTTTTCAGACAAAGGCAGGCAAAATGGGCAAAGTAACTAGGAATTTAAGCAAGTTAATATGGACTGAATTTATTCCATTGTAATGATTTTTGTCAACTAGTTTTTTCTTCCTTTTCTATTTATCAAGTTTTTTTTTTCTTTCCTCAATGGAAAAAAAATTTGAGACCTCCTTATTTTTTCTTTAAATTTGTTGGGCATAATTGCTTAGAATTCCCTTATAGCTCTAACTCTTAACTGAAATGGACACTGAAGGGAAAAAAAGATGATACTCCATATACATTATGAGTTCCTTGAATGTCTCCTTTATTCTTCACTTTTACAAAACCCTACTTGTATTATATTATTTTCAGTCTTCAGGTTATTAGCATTCATCATAATCACCCGGTGAAATCATGAAGATAAATCATCCTTCATTTCTAGGTTCATTTCATAAAAATCCTGCTTCCCCTCCTAGTATTTGTCAAGAATATAAAGCTTGTAAAAAGATGGTTTTCTTTTATGAAATCTTATTATATCTGAAGTACTATGAACCTAAAATTTTCTCGAGAGTTTTGTGGTTTCAAAGTACATGAGAAATGCCTTTTACTCATGTTTCTTATTCTTGGCTGCCTCATGGTATAGCCTTTATAGATCATCTGAATGATCTCAAAACGAGAGGTGACATTTTTTAGACATCAGATACCGGATGAAGAAATAAAAAAAAAAGCAATTTCTGAGAGGCAGAGTACAAATCAATAGCACTTTTCTAAAGGAAGACACTGATTTGATCCTTATTGTAGAACTGAAGACGTTCTCTTGAATCATTTGGTAGTGTTTCTAATGAGAGTTTTGCCACATAACTTCTTAAGGCTCTCGGAAGGTCCCTGAGAGTGATTTTCAGCATAATGCAATAAAATTTTTCTTTTACAACTGTTATATTAGTTTCAAGAGAGAAGCTATGATCAGAGGCTAAATTAAGTTTAAAATGCATAAAAATTTGATTAGAGTATCACGTTTTTATACAATTCAGCTGGCATGCATGTCCCAAGAATCAGAGCTCAGACTTTGGGAGTGAACTTTAAAGAGAATTAAAATAAATCCAGTATGAGCGTACACAATATAAATTATGAGGAAACTGTTGCTGGTAAAGAGGAAATGATCAAAAGGGTTATGCAAGGTAGCAAAGACTTATGAAATTGAAACTAAATTTTAAAATTAAACTCAACGTAGTGGCATCAATCATTATAGGCATTGTAAGAGCAATTTATGCAACTGAATGTAACACTGCCTAATTATGTTTTCCTCAGTGGCCTTCCGAAAGAACCACCTGATGTGATGTTCTAGTGGCATTTCTTGATTCTTATCCAAGTGGCTGTGAGTTCTGACCTTCTCACTTTGCCTTTTGATCCCACAGCAAATGGAGACAGAGTCCAATGGCCACACTCTGATCCTGGGACCCTGATGGAGAGTCATGGAATCAAGACAGTGATTAGGCAACACTGTACTTAGCGGATGATTCTGAGCCTCACATATTGTAAGAATTTTAATTGCTTTAATTTTTAATCAAGATAGATTAAAAGGTAGAGATAAATAAATTACAGAGCCAAAATTAAGAAGTTAGAAACATTAAAAAAATTAAACTTAGGTAAGCCAACTCAAAGTCATCACCAGTAACATTTTGACATACTTCCTTCTAGTCTTTCGTGTTTTGCTTCTTTTAAAATAAATCTTAGTCCCCGTAAAATATACATGGGTTATTTATTGCTTATTATTGTTTATTGCAATGATCATGATGACATAGTTTTACTGCAGTTAATCTACAACACTTCATTTCTGCAATAATTAGATAACTGGCCCATTTCTAGATAAATCTTTTATGTGCGATAAAGTGAATGAAATCATCTTACAGTTAGCTTTCTGTTTCCTATGTTAATGAAGATGAACATCTGTCTTATTCAACAGTAGTATTTCCTTTTTGCCTCCAATAGGCAATTTTGTATCATCCGCCTGCAGACGTTTCTTGCCTACCCTGATCATTAGCACCATTATGATTGTGTATGTGGTTCAAAATATGGGGAAAGAAACCAGTTACCAGAACTGTGTATGACGTGAAATCGTGTATTCAGGAACAAGACAGGAGGTTCAAGGCCAGAGAAACGCTGGTAACAAAAGTTCTAAAGCGGTTTATTACTGAGCCGGGATCTGTTATATTACCAGAGCTTTAATAAAATTTGGAAAGATCAGAATTACTCTTCTGTTACAGAATGAGTCATACAAGAAAGCAAAGTGAGAAAACGATATAAAAGATGAAGGTTTTCATTAGCTTTCAAACTTTATGATTCTGAAATCCAAATGGAAAGGTATTACAGTCAGTTTTGCCTTAACTCCTGTTTTGGAAAACACAAATCTGTTCAAACGTGACTCATATTAAGGAACAATTTGAGTATAATATGATTTTCATGTTTTTTATGCATGATTTCTGCAGGAAACGCTAGATAACTGGAGCACTATATGTAGCTGAACCGAATAGCACCAAAACCGTAACACACGTACAGGCACGCGCCTCAAACATCCACTTGCTACCTCAGCCTATAGTGCATATTACAAACCACACCCATTCACATCGAGTGTTAGAAATTTCTATCTTCTTCCAGATAAACTTCTGTCATCCCTTCACAAAAATTCACAAGTCTTAACCCTTCTGATAACCACTTCTAGTCTTTTTCCAGGGAAAGTACCATATTTACTGTAGTATTTATATATTTTTAAACAATTTAATATGTAAAACTTTGCTGTTTTTATTAGTTCTCTAGTGTTTAATATGTATCACAATGATTTTGAACGTTGTGCTCCTAACCTCATTTTTTCTCATACTTCCCAAAGTTTTATTATTGATTTCAGATAGGTCAGAAATCTTTAGGAATACATGTCATGTTATTGCCGAACTGACTGTGTATTTGATCCTGAGGATATTGCATAATGTACGAAAGGTTAAATTTTAACAGGTATTAAAAATAAATTTTCAATAAAATAAAAATTGAAGATATAGATTACTATATGAAAACATTGCCTATTTGTTACATTTAGGAAGATTAAATTTAGATTAAAACATTAGGAAAAAATACCACTAGATAACTTATCCCGATTTTATTTTTGGAGTGCTTAGGAAAAAAAGTGAAAAAATGACTGCATTTAAAGTCAGTTATTAGAAAAACACACCAATATCTAGAATAGTCATATCTATTTACTAGCATGAATATTTACCATAAAACCCAAGGCCTGTAGAATTTATTTAATACATATTTTTACTACACATTTAAGAAGAAAAAATAACTTAGTCGATTTAAATGGGGACAAATGCCAGGCCATTTTATTCTTCTGGGAAAACACTTGTTGAGTCACAAAAATATTGAAGAAAACAGAAAAGAGAGTAAATTGCACCTGAAAGCTTCCAACACCTCCTCAGAGTAGTTGACTTGAAGTTAGTTATCATTGTTCTCTCTAAAATATCTTTGACAAATTTTTTTAAATGGCAGCATTTTCATTTTAAGCCAGGAAGTCAGTTAATGTTGATCAAGTTAAAATGGACTAAGTTCTAACGTGTATTTTAGCAACGTATCAACATTTTCTTTATGCGAAGACTTTGGACTGGAGAGATACATTTTATTAGAAAGCTCAGGTGTCTTAATTCCTATTGTTTTAATTTGTGACTTTCCTACTTTAAAACATATCCTTCTCTCCACCTAGCTTGCTGATGTCAAAGTGCTTGAAAATATGTTACTGATAATATTGGCAGCCTTAGCTATTAGATTTTGTAAGATGTGTTGGTACTCTTCATCTAAATCCAGCAGGAAAACACTGAGAGTCAAATAAAGCTAGATTTAATGTTTCATTCCAAGGAGGGAGAAAACAGCAAAGTAGCCTTTTATAGCATATGTAGTATTAAAGGTGTTAGGAGGAGCTTGTTATGGATTTGAGCTATATTTTGCTAATATAATATCTCATATGGATATTGTACATAGTTTTGTTTAGTATCCTCTGGATATAAGTCTGGATGTGAGTTCTTCCTTTATTTTCAACAATTCTGTTTTTATCAGTGTGTCTTCTGTGAACCTGAATAACCAGATTTTAACATATACGGTGTCATTCTGCCTCTCTCAGTCTTTCATATGTAGATATAGATATGGATAATATAGATATAAAATATAGATTAAATATTTACATGCAATTTATTTTTATATGTAATTTACATATGTAGAATGATACATAGACACATACACGTGTATCTTTCTCTGTCAAGGGTGTGTTTGGATTTCTTTCTGCCACCTTATTTGTTTTTAACTACCATGCTAATATTAGTTGTCTATTGCTGTGTAACAAATTATTTCAAAATGTAACAGCTAAAAACAACATCTATTTATTATTTCATTGTCTGTGGGTCATAAATCCAGACACAGCTCAGCTGAATAAGTCCTTTGCTTCAGTATTCCTCAAAGGACTGACTCAGGATGGGGACTGGAGCTGTGGTATCATCTGAAGAACTGGCTGGGGAAGGATTCACTTGCACATCCACTCACCTGGTTTTGGTAGGGTTAAGTTCGCCAATCACGCTTGGCCTGGAGACCTCAGTACCTCACTGGCTGGTAGAGCCTTCCCTCCCCAGTTCTTTGCCATGTGGGTCTCCCAATAGAGCAGTGCATAACATGACAGCTTGCGTCATTGGAGTTAGTATGAAAGAGCCAGAAAGAGAGAGAGAGTGAGAGAATGCAAATGTGAAAACACGATGGATGTCGTTATCGTTTATTACTTAACCTTGAATGTAACGTCTCAGCACTGTTGCTGTTAGAAGCAAACTACGAAGTGTCAGACAATTGTCAAATAAATAACAATATCTTGAACTGAGTTGAATATGCTTGATAGCATTCAAAATTTTATAACTGAATGTAAATGAGAGACTTGTGAACAACTATCATTGAAGACATTCTTTTAAAATTTTTGCTTTTGTGTTGCAACTTAAATATCTATTTAGAATAAAAAAGAAACTTAAATATTGATTACTGATTCAAATTTTAAGATTTCATTTTACTTAAAATAAGCTTGCTATTCCTGGAGGTTATTTTATTTTTTAATGTTTATTTATTTATTTTTGAAAGAGAGAGAGAGACACAGAGAGAGAGAGAGAGAGAGGGAGACAGAGAGAGAACAAGCAGGGGAGGGACAGAGAGAGAGGGAGACAGAATCTGAAGCAGGCTCCAGGCTCTGAGCTGTCATCTCAGAGCCTAACGTGGGGCTTGAACCCACGAACCGAGAGATCATGATCTGAGCCGAAGTTGGATGCTTAACCGAGTCACCCAGGTGTCCCTGGAGATTATTTTAAAGTATCAGGTTTATTCTTCATGTTGACCTTGGCAACTCAAACTTTCCTAATCATAGCAGTTGACATTGATACCATGTGATATAGAGCATTTAAAAATGCTCTATGTTTTAGACCATTTAGACCATTTACTACAACTTAGAAAAAAGTTGAATTAAGCGGAACAAACTCAAAGGTGACTGTAAAGAATAAGTTAACTCTGTCTGACTCATAGTTCACTAAGAAGATATGTCTCAAAGAGTGGGCACTGCTGAAATGATTTCTTTTGTTGCTAGAAATATCAGAGCAAAATACCAGTGGCAAGAGTGATCATCTTTTTCATTTCTCCTGGATAAAGAGCTAGTCCCTGTTCATATTTATTTGTTGAAACTCTTCCCATCTCTTAAAAAATCAAATTATTGCTAAGCGTATGTACACTATTTTTAGCTGATGAGCAATATAAAATGAACTCATTTTCATTTTATCTGGACTTCTTTTGAGTGCCTTTAAAGTGAATGAAACAAAGAATTGTTCATATCATTTTGAAAAATCATCTTACTTTGTATGGTACTTTTGGTTTATAAAGCCTTTTTTACTTTTCAAAAACATAGTATGGTGTTATCTTAATTGATTCTTTCAATAGTCTTTTGAAGTAGATGAGGTAGCTATTATATTTAAGCCCCAGGTCTTTCTGTGAAATTGAGTTAAAATAGATTCATACTTTTTGAAGAAAATAGTTCAAATGCCACAGTGCAAGTTTTATTTCTTTAATTTGAGGAAATTCATTTTAAATTAGTAACATTTATTGGTCAATCATCCTCAAACTTAGTAGAAAGAAAGAAAATAAGGATCAGAGTGGAAATAAATGAAATAGAGATGGAAACGATGATAGAAAAGATCAATGAAACTAAGAGCCAGTTCTCTGAAAAGATAAACGTAATTGACAAAATTTTAGCTACATTCACAGAAGAGAGAGAGAGCTCAAATAAAATCAGAAATGAAAAAGAAGTTACTACTGATACCAAAGAAATACAAATGATCATAGTAAACTACTATGAATAATTATATGCCAGCAGATTGAACAACCTAGAAGAAATGGATAAATTTCTAGACACAATCTTCCAAGCCTGAATCATGAAGAAATAGAAAATCTGAATCAACTGATTACTAGTAGAGATTAATTCAGTAATCAAAAGATTCCCAACAAACAAAAGTCCAGGACCAGTTTCACTGGTGAATTCTACCAAATACTCAAAGAATATTTAATACTTGTCCTCAAACTCTTCCCAAAATTCTGTGATGATGAATGTTAACTAAACTTATTGTGGTGATCATTCAGTGTATACATATATCGAAACATTATGTTGTGCACCTGAAACTAATATAATGCTATATATGTCAATTTTACCTCAAGAAAATAAACAAATAAGTAAATAAAATAATTTGTACAAGATAATTTTCAGTTGCTAAGCTGTTATTTTATAGCATTTTGTCTTCCTAGAGACAAGGAAAAGAGCCTTTTCTGAATTTGCACGGGAATGCTATATGCACGAGGAACAGACATATCTAAAATTTTCAAGAATTGGACTCCATTGGTATTACTTACATTCTGTGGTGATAAAGCTACCTAAAAGGGCTCAGAGAGGGATGCCTGGGTGGCTCAGTTGGTTAAACATCTGGCTCTTGATTTCGGCTCAGTTCATGATCTCATGGTTGTGAGATCAAGCTCCATGCTCATGCTCTCTCTCTCTCTCTCAAGTTAAAAAAAAATGGCTCAGAGCAAAGACAATAGATGTGTTTCACACTAAACTCAAATGCTAGCCCTGTATTTATGTTTCTCCAAATGAAAATATATGGACCCAAATATACAACTTCTTTTAATTAAAACATGGGCTTGCATATTTACAAGGAGACATATAGGATATAACCAGTATGGGATTAAAACCCTTGTTTTTTAATGAAATTTTCTGTAGAGTTAGTAGAAGGTTGTTTGTTTCAATACAACAAAATTATATAGTTGTTAAAAAGATTATTACCTAGCTTCCATTGATTAATATTGATATTTTTAACTCAAAGTTGAACAAGAAAATTAAGTGTATTGTGTTCTAAGCTTTAGGTTTTTATTTAGTTTAAGCAGTCCTAACCTTTTAATGATCTGGTTACAGCATATGGATCTTATGTTGGCAAATGAAATGGAGATTTAATAATTTGTCAAATTATGTCAAGCCAAGTACATGATCAGTTAAACATAAACTCCTTGTTTGTGAATTTTAGGACTTAAGTGTTGCCCTAAACCATTTAAATACCTCTTTGACTTATTTTCTTGATCATTCCTATAAACACACCCAAAACAGAACAGTCATATTTGCTTATCAGCTCTGCTCATTTTTTATACTTCTGTTCAAAATGTAAATAGCATTGACCCAGTCACCAACGTTTTCTACCCTCTCTACCTCCCACACTCATTTGCTCATTATTCCTTTCAATTCTACCTCCTACAGGCTTCTCTAATCTTTCCCCAAGTACTGAATTCTCTTGCCAGTGAATTTTCATGAACTCTGTTGGAACACTTTCTGCTTCTAGCACTAACACAGTAATAGTTCAGCGAGCAACAGCCTAACAATAAAGAAGTGGTGTGTGTGTGTGTGTGTGTGTGTGCCGGTATATGTTTATATGAGCAAAGGTAAGGATGTGGAATGACATAGGTCAATCTGTTTACAATGGATGAACTCAGGGATTGGGATGGAGAGAAACAGTAAGATTTTACTTCATACACCTTTTAAATATTTCCCCATTAAAGAGAAAAACACTTTTGAAGACGCCCTATTATCTTGCTTTTCTGTGACACTTTTCTCTCCTTTATTAAATCCACAGTATGGTGCCAATTTCTCAGCCATTGTCTTTACGGCAAGGTTAGTAGATAATTGCCAGTTGAAAGTCAGGCAAACTCAATCTGCAGTAGAGCTTTTTCTCTGAGCAAAAATACATTTGATGAACTGCACAGGGTGAATTGTAATTTATAAGAATAAATGAATAGCCCAGGATGATTATGGAATGAATATATAAAAATGATTGTGTAAAAATGTGCACATACATACATATGGGCAAATATTTGTGTATGCATATGTGCGTATATGCGTATATAATATTTACACACTTATGATAATCATGTAAATTGTTCTTTTTAATTTTAAATAAAAATGACTCCTATAAGGGCGCCTGGGTGGATCAGTTGGTTGGGTGGCTGACTTCAGCTCAGGTCATGATCTCATGGTGTGTGAGTTCAGGCCCCGCATCAGGCTCTGTGCTGATGGCTCAGAGCCTGGAGCCTGCTTCGGATTCTGTGTCTCCCTCGCTCTCTCTCTCTCTGCCCCTCTCCCGCTTGCACTCTGTCTGTCTCTCTCAGAAATAAATAAACATTAAAAAAAAATTTTTAATGACTCCTGTAAATGCTTGTGTATAAGTCTTTTGTCAAAAAACTGTTCACAATTTTGCTTCACTTTGGTCAAAAAATCTCTGAAGAAATGGGTATTCTGTAATTACCAAACTATGACACATCGTTTGGAACCATTACCACATAAATACCATTAATGGAAGAATTGGGGTTTACACATATTCTAGGGAAGAGGGGGCATGCATTCTTCTATCAAGGATATCTCTGGAATATACATGGAATTGAATCTATTCATATGATATAATTTTAGTAGACTTCTACACATTTGATTTGTTCAGAATAAAATTGTATTTCTTAGTCTGATTTGAGATGTTTAAGGTAAAGTGATAAAATGTGTATGTGTGCATCTTTGCGTGACACTTGTTCGTGAGTATTGTTAAAACAAAATGTGTCCCAAATTCCTTTTTTTTTGTTGTTGTTCTACCCTGAAAAATATTTAGCAATTGTTAGTCGGTCTCACAGGTTTCAATGAATCTTTTGTGGCCTCAAATAACACTTCCAACCAACTAGAACACAACTTTCTAAGAAATCAGTTTAAGGAGTGTTACAGCGAATTATCAAATTATTGACTTTTGCAAACTTAAGAGAGGTCTCCAGTTTATTAAAAAGAAAAAAATCGGGGCGCCTGGGTGGCTCAGTCGGTTGAGCGCCCAACTTCAGCCCAGGTCATGATCTCGCGGTCCGTGGGTTCGAGCCCCGCATCGGGCTTTGTGCTGACAGCTCGGAGCCCGGAGCCTGTTTCAGATTCTGTGTCTCACCTTTCTCTCTGATCCTCCCCTGTTCATGCTCTGTCTCTCTCTGTCTCAAAAATAAATAAACATTAAAAAAAATTAAAAAAAAAAAAGAAAAAAATCAATATCAATATGAAATGTCGCAGTGCATCAAATGTCTCTTAATTTCAAACTGCAGAGAATGCTTGAGTATAATCAGATTTGATGTCTAATTTTCAACTGTGCCAGTGTAAAAGAACGGAGGTCTTGAGAGCTGACCAAATGGGACTAAGACCAGCAGAACAGAATTTTGCTTATTGACTCTAGTTTTCCCTATGACTTCAAATTTAGCTCTGAAAACAATCCCTGAGTTCTTTTAGCATACTCCGGTTTTGCAAACGAGGAAACTTAGCAAGCTTAATTGTCAAAATGACAACAGTTAAGTCCTGGCACACGCGGAAGAGACCCCAGACCTCCAAATCTCCAATTCAGTGCTCTTCATTCTGTCTTTCTCTTCTGCTCCTTACTTTGTTGAGCTGAAAGTTAACATTTTGATTTCACTGTAAGCAAGTGGATGGGCAGAGGATGATGGTACGAATGGGACGGACAGGAACATTCTCTGTGTCCTGTGTAACAAAAAATAGAAAGTTACCACTTGAAGTGTGTATAAAGTGTCACTAAACTTTGGTCCGATTGATTACCTTCCATGGACAACTTTACTTTTGAAAAGTATTTTAATCACAGTGTCCTTCTTATAATCTTAAATTACATCTTAATTGGTTTACTTAATTTATTCAGTTACAATACTGATCTTATAAGCAATATGAAAAGAGAAGGATAAGAAGAATTTGTATAGAAGAATATTCGCTCAGCTTGAACTGGGATGATCTTGCCTGAATTCATTTGCCTGGCGCATTTCTTCCCTGGAGTGGGAAGCCCTCCATTGAATGGGGTAGGCTGAATTTACAAAGTAATATACCGTCAAGAAGAAGTTGTGTCAGTTTATATACTGAGGGTAAATACAAGCATGACATATTTGAAAAGAAAAGGCATGGTAACATGGACATGTGAGCAACATATCTTCATACCCCAAGTGAACAGGCATAGTGGCATCCAGGGTCTAGATATTAACGCCAAACAAAGCTGTATTTGCTTTCATGGGTAAAGTCTGGAAAATAAAGAGTTGTGGGAGTGTGGAAATACAATCCACAAGGCAGCTTTTATAATATTACCAAAACCTCTTATTTTGAAGAATAAAGAAATGCAAGCATCTTGGGAAGACGGCTCAGCCAACTTGCATTATTGTGTTTTCAAATGATTATTGTTGCTCTTGTCATCATTGTTGGCTTATTGTTGATATTTGAAATATGTGTTGCATTCACATGATGAAAATTCGGAATAGCAAAAAGATAAACAATTGTCCTCTCGCTATGTCTTAAAGATTCTAGTTTCCTGGCTTCAAACCCCCAACCTCTACAGAGACTCATGTTATGACTGAGGGAAGGGTGACTACATCCACAATTTATTGGATTACATTTATTTGATGTTTCTATATTCAAAGTTATTCTCATCTGGAACACATTCATCAGTTTCTGAAAACTTTGGGAGAAAAGCACATATTTTTGAACAGAATCATTGACTGTCATTTTCTAAAACTGATTCAGAGGATGAAGACATAGGTTGGGTTGAAATAATAGTTTATGATTACTATTGTTGCGATTGTTAAAAATATTACCTTCACTTAATGAGTCTCTTTGGTTTCAGGTGTGATATCAAGTGTCTTATGTACGTTCAGTCCTATTCATGACCTTGCTGTGTAGCTTTATTATCTTATCCTTATAGGTAAGTAAATTTGAATCAAGAGAGTTGTAGAATGAGTCCCATGATATCGCTAAGTGGCAGGTGCAGACTAATCCTTTACAAACTACTCTCTGACACCAAATTAACAGTAATCAAGTCCATAATATTAATTGGCTATCTGCTACGGACTGAGTGCTTGTGTTCACTTGCTCCCTGAATTCATATGTTGAACGCTAACCCCCTACGTGATGATATTACGAGATGGGGCCTCTAGGAGGTGATTAGGTTATTAGGGAAGAGCCCTGATCTTCCAAGAGAGGCCCCAAAGCAGTGCCTAGCTCCTTGCATCTTCGGAGGTTATAGCTCACAGAGTGATGTGTCTATGAATCAAGAAGCTGGCTCTCACCAGGCACCAAGTCTACCTGTACCTTGATCTTGGACTTTCCAGCTTCCAAAGCTGTGAGAAATGTTTGTATTGATCACAAGTCACCCAGTTTATGGTATTTTGTTATGACGACTCAGACAGACCAAGACACTATTATTATAAAATAACAGATATAATTTTTTTAAAAAAGCAGCATTTGGAAATGAAATAGAAATAGCTACATTCAAGTAATTATTTTTTTTATTGTGGTAAGAGTACTTACATTGAGCTCTACCCTCTTAACACATTTTTGATTGTACAATACAGCATTGTTAATTACAAACACAATGTTAATTTTAATGTGACCGGAAAACTTAGCTATCATTTTATGTAATTGGCCACATAAACCCCTTAGTTGTGACATCTCAAATTACAAATTTTGATAGTTATGAACAAAGATTATCTTCTGAGGAGAAAATGTCACCCCTGTCTGCCACAGAGGGCCTTATAGTTTGTACACTGTCATTATAGTGTCCTTTGTCACATTGTTTCTAATCTAATCATGCTCATTTTGTCCTTAAGTGTTGAAGTATTTTATGAATAATTTCAGCCCATCATGTTTGATAAGTACAAAAAGCCATGAGAGAGTCGGAGGTGCCAATGAGAACAAGCATGCAGGTAAAATGAAATGAAAATGGAGGCAGAGTTCATATAAAAGCTCAGAGGAGATGAAAACATCCAATACATTGACTGTGCTTGTGGGAAAAATCACCCCCTCACACTGGTTCAGGCTGACCTGATTAAATATCGCCTGTTCACGAACTTCCTGTAAAGTGAGCTATATGAGTACGTACTTTATCTGTCACAGCTGGCTTCTTTCACTCTGCATAATATTTCAGAAATTTATCCGTGATGTAATATGCTGCATCATTGTGACTGCTGAGGAGCCCCTCACTCTAACTACATCTGTGGCTATCCATTCACAAGTTCCAATATAATGATTTGTCACGGTAAATTTCCTAGAGGAAAATCATCCTTTATTCCCAAATATAACGACATTTGTTCATGATGTCAGTTCTGAGGATTGCTGGACTTGGTGTGGTAATTTTTGTTTTAATTTTTGTATGTATGTGAATACAAGCAATTTTACTTTCATAGACTATGTTTCCACGCTTTAGGATTTTTTCCTTTTCAGTTCGCTGGAAGATGTTGTAAGAGGCTATTTGTATTACCTAAATGTTTAGTAAAACTTACTTATTAAATTCATCTTGGTCTAGTGCTTTTATTTTTTTATATTCAGATTTTCATATGCTTTTACACTACTCATTTTTTTGGATATTTTCTATTTTTATATCCTGTATCTTCTTGAATTCATTTTAACAAATTAAAGTTTTAGAAAAACTTGTTTATTTAGTCTACAGTGCAATTATATTTGGATAAAGCATTTATTGTACCATAATTTCTTTTCATCTCTATCTTATCCATAATATGTTTCCCTGTTTTTTTTAATGCTTATTTATTTATTTTGAGAGAGAGAAAGTGAGCAAGGAGGGGCAGAAAGAGAGAGGGACAGAGAATCACAAGCAGGCTTCGTAGTGACAGTGCAGAGCCCAATGCAGGGCTCAGTCCCACAAGCTGTGAGATCATGACCTGAGCCAAAACCAAGAGTTGGACGCTTAACCAACGGAGCCACCCAGGCGCCCCAACATGTTTCTTTTTTAATTACTTGTATAGTTTACTTGAGACTTCCCCTTTTTTCTTAACCAACATTGTCAGAAACTTACCTGATTAATTGATCTATTCAAAGAAGCAAATTCTGACTTTTGTGACCCTTTATATGATATATTTATTTTCCCCTTCATTATTGCCATTCCTTTTCTATGTCACGTCATTCCTTCAACTTTTTTGGATATGTTTTACCTACTTAAGTTGGATAGTAATCTTCTAATCTCATTTACTTTGTCTTTTTTATTAATGCATTTATGTTTCTCAATATCAAAATACCACATTTCTACTCTCTTCATATCAGTGTTCTGTTTGTAATGCTTTGCACTATTTTTTCTCTGTCATGTACTTAATCTGCATCAATTCATTATGTCTATATGGACATATAGGACATTATGTCTATAGGAACATATAATGAAGAGCAAAGATTATTCTGTGCTGTGTTCACAATGATTTCATATTTTTCACCCTGTCGTTTGCTTTGTTGAACTGAAGTGGCCCTTATTGATTCGGAGCAAAGACAAAACAAAATGCAAAACAGAAGAGAATTTAATGGATGATGATGAGCATTTCTCTTCTTGTAATTTCTGGAAAATGGTCAATGCTCCCTCCTCTCACGTCTTTTAAGTCTTTCTGATGATGTTCATCTAACTATGTCGGCTGCTCAGAGGGAAAGATGGGGGTAGGCTTTCTTATTTGTTTGGCTTTTGTACTTATTCACTGCTCTTTTGTGACAGCTCCCCTCTCTTTTTGTCACTCCACTGCCAGGATTCTGGAGAAAGTTCACCCTGTAAAATGACACATTAACCTTATAACTACGGCGTTTGTTCACGCTTGACAGTTCACAAAGTATTCTCTAGTTTTCTTTCCATTAGAAACACACTTAATAGTCAAAAGCTTCCCTGGAGTTTTAAATCTTTCCAAGAAATAAATAAAAATACACAAAATTACAGAACTACTACTTCAGTTAATATCTGGAGCTGCAATTCTAAATGATATGCAGAAAGACTTGTTACTGGAATATACGGGTTCTTCATGTAATATTCCCCCCACCCCCAGAAAAGAGCCCATAATAGATCTTCTTTTAAAAAAAAATTTTTTTTAATGTTTATTTATTTTTGAGAGACAGAGAAAGACAGAGTGTGAGTGGGGGAGGGGAAGAGAGAGAGAGAGAAAGACACAGAATCTGAAGAGACTCCAGGCTGTGAGCTGTCAGCACAGAGCCTGACGTGGGGCTCGAATTCACAAGCCGTTGGGGCTGGAACTCACAAGCCTTGAGATCATGACCTGAGCCAAAGTTGAACCCTTAACGGACTGAGCCACCCAGGCGTCCCTAGATCTTCTTAGCTTTTTCCAGATAGAACTGTAAATAAAAAACAAAGCTGAGAAAATGAGCTCAAGTATATCTGCTATTTACAAGCAAGGTCACATTCTCAGGTGCTGGAGATTTGAACTTTAATCTATGCATTTGGAGTTGTATAATTCAACCCATAGCTACTTACAGCAAAAATGATAACACGACGGGTTTAGTTTACTGTATTATTCCTTTTTTTTTTAGTTTATTTATTTATTAGAGATAGTGTGCACGCGGGAAGGGCAGGGAGAGAGGGGGAGAGAGAGAATCCCAAACAGGCTCCTCACAGTCAATGGGGAGCCCAATGTGGGTCTCAAATTTATAAACTGTGAGATCATGACCGGAGCGGAAATCATGACCTGAGCCAAAATCAAGAGTCAGACGCTCGACCAACTGAGCCACCCAGGTGCCTCTACTTTATTATTCCTGAACTTAAGGTCAATAAACTGAAGTTTTACTTTATTCTTCAGATGATGTTTGAAGAATATCAAACATCTTTTTTTCTCTTTGTCTTTGAGTTTGGATAGCTTCTAATAACCTAGCTTCAAGATCACTGGTCTTTCTCAGCTCTATCCCCTTTATTGTTAAGCTAACACATTAAAGGAATTATTCAGCTTTCATATCTTTTCTCCTTTTTTTGGTAGCATTTCCATTTGACTCTTAACATTTCTGCTCTCTGCTGAAATTCCCCAATCATTGCCCAACTATTCAATTAGATGATTTATAACATTAATGTTTCCTTGTTATTCCTATGTGATCTTTCTAACATCTAAAATAGACTCATCTGCTTCTGTTGTTTTATTGCTTAATATGGGCTTTATTTTTCTTTTCCCCCAAGATTAACTGATATATTATAGACATGTTACAAATGTAAGTTTAAGGTGCACATATGATGATTTGATGCATATATATATTGCAAAATAATAACCAAAATTATGTGTTTTTTTCTTTTTTGTGTGTTTATTTGTCTTACAATTTTGTATCAAAAGTCACTCATATTTGTAATAAATATTATGTATTTCCGCATATGAGGTTTCCCCTGCTTTTGTCATGGCAGTAGTGTGAAGGTAGGTGGAAGATTGAATCAATCCAAGTACGAGTTAAGCTTGGCTTCAGTTTCACTGTTGATATTTTTACCTTCAGTGCATTATAGGTTTGGTGGTAGCTTGTTACCTGGTGTTTAGAGCGAGCTCTGGGGTTTCCAGAAAGATTTTCTCAGTGTTCCAGCTCTTCCCTTCAATTTTGATGGTCCCTATATGCCTGTGTCTCAGAGAGAGTATTTCTCAGTGGTCCTGACCTTCTCCTGACACCTCATCCTCACTGTAAATCACTGGCCCAGTGTCTTCTAGGCAGGCCCTATGCCTCCCTTCTCAGCATCCCTGCCCCTATTTGCTTTGGCAAACAAACTCTGACTTTTACCTACCAATGACCTTAGGCGGGGTTTTCTTGTTCATCCCTCAAAAGCTACAGTAGACGTTTGTTTGGTGTTAATGCGGAATCCTGGGCCTCAGAGGTTTCCTTCTCTCCCCACTCAGTGGTAGTTTTGCTTTTGCTTCTCTCAAACAGTATATTTTTGCCTATGTTGACAGATCTTTGCCTAGAGGCAGACAGATCGCACTTCTCCTTCTTCAGACTTTGTGGGAACAAGAAGCTGTTGATTCATCAGAAAGAAGAGAGAGGGCTTCAGGGAAGTCAACAAAGCTTTGTGTCTCCCTCAGTTGCTGCCAATCACTTCCTGCATTCCTCACCGTCCATGAGACCTGTGCTCACTCTTCTGTCCTGCCCTCAAACTTTCTCATTGCGCCCTGTGTGAATGAGCTTGGGATTGAATGTTAGGTTCCTTGTGTCGGGGGAGTTATTTGAAGTTGACATGCCAACCTACTCGGTCTAAGAATTCAGCAAATTGTAGCTGATTTCCTCTTACACACTTTTATGGAGGCCACCTCTTTTTTCTTATGCTTGGCCAGTGATAGTTCCTCATGTCTCCTTAGATCAGATTTGTCCTCCTTGGTGTTCAGTTCACCTGTTGTCTTATGACCTCAGCTTTCCGATGAATTCAAAAAAGTTATTTTGTAGATTATTTGGCTTTTTCTCATTGTTTCTCATTTACTTCTTCATTTCCTAAGAGTAGAACCTTTATTATCCTTTTACTGTCTATAGTGATGTCCCCATTTCTGTTTTATATGCTTCTTTTTCTCTCCTATGTCTTTGCCAGTCTTGATGGATGATTTTCAATTTTATTATAGACTTCAAAGAAGTAATTTGGCTTCATTATTTACCTCTGTTTTGGGGTATGTTTTGTAAGCTGCATCATTTTTATATTTCCCTTGTGTTATTTCATGTTAAAATTTCTCTTCTTTCTCTCACTTTTACAACTGAGAGTTTAAGTTGTTGGTTTAAAATTTTTCTTCTCCAAAACAAACATTAAAAGTTTGAAATTCCCTTCCAGGCATGGCCTTTGGTAGCATCATAGAAATTGTGATTCCATTACCTTTGAGTTTGAAATGCTTTCTTTCAGTTTCTTCCTTGACTCATGGATTTTATTTGAAATGTGATTTTGTTTCTGAAATCTGGGTATTTTATTTATACCTTATTTTATTTCTTTGTAATTTAATTCCATTGTGGTCTGAACAATGTATTTTGTATCATTTCAGTATTTTGAAATTCATTAATTCTTGCTGACACAACAGCATATGGTCTTTCTTGGTGAATAATTAGAACTTGAAAAATATGTATTTTGCATTTGTAAGTGTGGAGTGAAGTGGATATTATTTAGTCAAGTTTGGTGACAGCATTCTCTTTTTTACTGTTGTCTTTTGTCTACTTAATCTATCAATTAATGAAAGATGAGGGTAAAAATATGCAAATATTTTGTGTTTAATGTTAGAAAATTTAAAAAATTAAAAAATTATATATTATTATTAACACTCATATTATAGTAGCACATCATTATCACCCAAAGGCCATAGTTTACATTAGGGGTCATTCTTGGTGTTCCACACTCTATATATTTGGACAATTATATAATGACATGTATTAATCATTATGGTATCATACAGAGTATTTTCACTGCCCTAAAAATCATCTGTGCTCTGCCTCGTCATCACCCCCACCCTGCTGTTACCCCTATCAAACACTAATCCTTTTACTGTCTCTATAGTTTTGCTGCTTCCAGAATGTAACACAGAATGTAATGCAATACGCATTCAAGTTTCCTCCATGTCTTTCCATGACTTAATGTTTCATAACTTTTTAGCACTGGATGGTATTCCATTGTATGAATGTATCACAGTTTATTTACCCATTCACCCATTGCTGGATCATATGATAAGAATGTTTAGTGTTGTGAGAAACCACCACACTGCCTTCCAAAGTTGCTGTATAATTTTGTATTCCCACACATAACGAACGAGAGTTCCTGTTGCTCCATATTCTTACTGGTATTTAGTGTTGACAGTGTTCCATATTTTGGACATTCTAATAGGTGTGCAGTGGTAACGCATTGTTCTTTTTTAAAAAAAAAGTGTATTTATTTTGAAAGAGACAAAGACAGTGTGAGGGGAGGGACAGAAAGGGAGACAGAGAATCCCAAGCAGGTTCCACACTGCCAGCACGGAGCCCGATGCAGGGCTCAAACTCACAAAACTGTGAAATCATGACCTGAACCACAACCAAGAGTTGGACGCTTTACTGACTGAGCCACCCAAGTGCCCCCACATTGTTCTTTTAATTTGCATTTTCCTGATGCCATATGATCTGGGGTATTTTTTCATATGCTTATCTGCCATCCGCATATCTTTTTTGGTGAAGTATCTGTTAAGGTCTTTGGCAAAATTTTAAATCAAGTTGTTTATTTTCTTATTGTTGAGTTTTAAGAGTTCTTTGTGCATTTTGGATAACAGTATTTCCCAACTTCTGTGATTCGATTAACCCAAGATAATAATGGAAAATAGGATGTATATTATATATTAGAGATGGTGTGGAGTGAGACAAATGGGAATGTGCAGTTGGAAAGATGAAAGAGATAAATAAGATATGAAAGGAGATGCCAGAATTTTGAGTTTTCATGTATGAAGTGAAGCCACTAGGAAATGGACAAAAAAAAGCAGACCTCCTAATAATCATCCAGACTTTGTATTTTTAAAAGTAGTGTTTAATGTTAGAAAAATAATAAATGCCATTACAAGATTGGGTTTTCCTCCAGATAGTGGTACCTTCCTTCTTTTCACTGACCTACTTCTGTTTTCAGATTATACGTCAGAAAATTGACCTAATCAAAATCTGAGTAACCTATGTAGATATATAAGCCTAAATGAATAAATCAGGCAATAATTCAATACCTGGACAACATCGGGACTTATTTTGACAGAGTATTTTAATGATGATAATTTAAAATCAAGCTGTATAAAGAACTCATAAAACTCAATAGCAAAAAAAGGAAAAAAAATAGCAATCTGATTTAAAAAATGAACAAAAGATCTGAATAGACATTTTTCCAAAGAAGACATGTAGATGAACTAGTACATGAAAAGATCACTAATCATCAGGAAAATGCAAATCAAAACCACAATGATTATCACCTCATACCTGTTAGAATGACTATTATTAAAAAGATAAGAAATGACAAGTATTGGTAACGATGTAGAGAAAGGAGAACCATTGTGCACTATTGGTGAGAAGGTTCTAGTCCAAAGACTAGGAAAATAGTTTGAGCATTCCTCAAAATATTAAAAATAGAATTACCGTATGATCCAGAAATTCCACCTCTGGGTATAAAACAAAAACATTAATTTGAAAAGATATGTGCACCTCCACGTTCATTGCAGCATTATTTATAATAGCCCAAACATGGAAACAACCTAAATATCCAATGATGAGTGAATGGATAAAGAAAATGTGATATATATAAATTGGGGGGATATTATTCAGCCACAAAAAAGAATGAATTCTTGCCATTTGTGACAACTTGGATGGACCTTGAGGGCATTATGCTATGTGAAATAAATCAGGCAGGGAAAAATGCCATATGATCTCACTTATATGTGCAATCTAAAAAACTAAAAAGAAGCAAGCAAAAAGAAACAGGCTCATACAATAAACAGATTGTTGGTTGGGTTGCGGGCAAAATGTGTGAAGAGAGTTAAAGAGGTACGAGCTTCCAGTGTGAAATAAACACTTCATAGGGATGTAATGTACAACATGGTGACTGTAGCCAATAACACTATATTGCATATTTGAAAGTTGCTAAGAGAAAAGGCCTTATCTCATCACAAGAAGATAAATTGTGTAACTACGTGTGGTGATGGATGTTAACTAAACTTATCGTGGTGATTATTTCACAATGTATACAAATATCAAATTATTTTGTACACCTGAAACTAAAATCATGTTATATGTTAATTATACTTCAATAAAACAAAATAAAGCCAAAACTTAAGTATGCCAGGGAAGCCCGTTATTTGCTTATTTAATAATACTTAATCATTGTATACGTTTGTTTTCAAAATGCACCAGCTCTGAATAAGACAAGGTTCACCTGACCTCATGCAATTTTTCTGAGACTCCTATCTATTTATTAAAGGTAAGAATAATTACTGTGTTTTCTCTTCCTTGTTCACGTCAAAATGAATTTTCTTTTATTGACCTGTTTTTTGGAGTGGTTTAAGTGTAATTGCCATATAGTCTTTATGAGGGAAAAGCATATTAGAAAAAATATATATAAATAAATAATACAAAGGGACGCCTGGGTGGCAGAGTCAGTTAAGCGTCTGACTTTGGCTCTGAATAGGATCTCTGGGCTCGTGGGTTCAAGCCCCCCATCAGGCTCTGCGCTGACAGATCCTGGAGCCTGGAGCCTGCTTTGGATTCTGTGTGTGTGTCTTTGTCTCTGCCCCTCCCCTTATTCATGCTCTGTCTCTCTCCCTCTCTCTCTCTTTCTCTCTCAAAAATAAGTAAACATTAAAAAAATTAAATAAAAATAAATAATATAAATAATACTATATTATTAATTCTTTACTTCTTATAACCACAAAACACATATTCTTGCCTTCGTCTTATAGTCGAGAACTTGGGCTTAAGGATAAGAAACTGACTCAAAAAATGAAGCTGGAGTTTGAATACAGATAATGCCAAAACCTGAGCTGGGACCCACACATTTTTTTTCTCATATTTAGCAAAATGAGAAAGATTCTGACCAATAAAATCCAAGTTATTTGATATGTTTCTTTATTGAAAGGCAACAGTGTAATTTTTAGTGCAAATGCTCTGGTCTAAAGGCTGCTTAGCCCTTAGGAACAGCCTGAGAACTACTCCTCAGTTCTACGACTGGCTGTGTGAACATAGACAAGCTAACAGAACACTTGGCCTCAATTTCTCACCTGGAACACATGGCACAGCAACAGACCTCTCTTCACAGTAACACGGTAAATATTACCGGCATTAATACATGTAAAACACCTGGAAGAGATGCCTGGCTCGTAAGCACTTAATAAACGTAAGTTTTTGTCATCCTAAATTTAATCATTTTCATGTATTGTCTAAGTATAAAGCTAAAATTCTGTGTAATCAAACAAAATTCCGTGTAAAATTCTGTGTAAGCATCTCAGGTGTAAGGACTGAAGAAACCAGATAATTAATATAAAATGGTTTTGCAAAGTTATGTTCCCCAGTTATAAACCCAAGTTGCAGAGCTTTAATTGTTGATGAATCTTGGAATTCTGACTAAACTCTCTACCCAGTTGTACATACTTGCTGTTTGCCATCAGATATGATTGTGGTCAGGCGTATAACACTCAGCAAGACTACTGGGCTTATGCTTGCGCAGTCTACTATAAGACAATTAACTTCCTGCCTTGTGAAATTAATGACTCTCCTACAGAACTGAAGGTTGGAGCTGATTTACGAATTTCAGGGTTTCTCTCAGATAGATGCACCCTGAAAGGAAGAGGTGAGTCACAGAAAAGGAGTACTATAAAAACAGTGGGTATTTAATTCACGTTCCGAAGAAGGTAAAGATGATACGTGGCTCTCTCTATTCCATAAATTGTGTACAATTTTATTTGAATACATCACTATGTTGGTATTAATGTAATACATTAATAAACAGTATTGTTATTTATAATCCAAGTAAAATTATACTTCAATTAAAATTTATACTTCAAGTAATGTACTGTTTACTTTTAAGGGCAAAAACTCCCTTAATGGATAGGTCTTTGAGATAATCAAATGTGGAGTCTTTGGATCTAGGCTAGGGTCTCACAGGAGAATGGATAAGCCTTACCTTGTCTTCTCCGTGCTTCGGTTTCTTTATCTATTGAATAGAAATGCAAACATCTGCCCCCCTACATCAAGTGGCTCTCGTTCATAAGAGATGAAATAAGCTGAAGTGCTTTATAAAATATAAAGCATATGGAAAAAAAAATAGCCTTCATAACAATACAGAAATGTGTGTGTTGAAAACAATTCAACAACTAGCCCAGAAAAGCTATTAGCTACCGAGAAAGTGTGACGTCTTATTAGCCATCCAACTATCCCCATGATAATACAAATGTGAGTCCATCTTTCTATATCATTTTCAAAGACCCATAAAAGAAAACCTCTCATCTTTAATCAGAGCTTTTGATAAAACAGTATTTTCCAAAACCATCCTAGTTAGTTAGGAGATGATACAGTGAACACATTTGTATACCCATCTAATAAAGAGGAACATTAATGTAAACTGGAAAATAATTGGCAGGCTACAACAAATATGCCAAGTGAATGATTCATACCATTTATATATAAGTATTTCTTACAAATTAATGTTTTGAACACTAGGTTTGATATTCTTCTTTGTCTATCTGATGTATCTTCTTTTGGCAAAGCAACCTCATTTCTATTTCCATGATTCTGGTAAATTACCAGTGTCAGTAGTCCAACCCCCAATCAAAAAAGTAGGCATATGACCTACGCAAATAAACCAAATTCTTTCCTGATAGTTGAAGTACTTCGAAGGCACTTGGAGCGGTGTTGCATGGTGTTTCTGGTCTCCAGTTTTGAGTCTAAGAGCTATCTTGGTTTCCATCCACCAAGAACCTTGGTTTTTCAGCTCTTTCTGAATCTGTAAATTACCCCATATTACATCATGAAGTTGCTTTGAGATTTTCGGCATTAGTTACCAGGCACTGCTTTACATTGTGGGCAAAGAGGAAGCTTTACTCCAAGTGACCAAAATAAAGAAAAGATTTCCATATGTAATTTATAAAGCAGGAAAAGAAATGATATTAAAGAACAAAATAGCTAACCTCCTCAGCAAAGATATGCCATAAATTCAGTAAGTTGGATCTTTGCCTAGAATCCCACAATCATTCTTGGGATGCCTGGGTGGCTCAGTCGGTTAAGTGGCCAACTTCGGCTCAGGTCACGATCTCACGGTTCCTGAGTTTGATCCGTGCATCGGGCTCTCTGCTGTCAGCACACAGCTCGCTTTGGATCCTCTGTCCCTCCATCCCCCCCCCCCCCCCCCCCCGCTTGCTGTCTCTCTGTCTCTCTCACTTTCTCTCAAAAATAAATAAACATTAAAATTTTTATGTAAAAAAAAAAGAACTCTACAATCATTCCCAACCTACTTCATGCAAAGTAAAAGTCAAATTTTAACAGTTCAAAATCTGCCTTCATTAATATCCTGACATCTACTTTCTTCTACGTGTCTCACACTGACCTCTTTGCTATTTCTCAGATACACCAGGCATCCTCCAGTTTTAGATCTTTACCTCGCACTATTCCTCTGTCTCTCCCTACCTCCTTGGTCAGCTTGCACATGACTCCCTTTGCTTAAAGTTCTCCTATTCTCTTAGTACTACCACCTGCCATCCCTTTAAGTTCTTATTCCCCAAACCTAGTTTAATGTTGATTTTATAGACAGTACTTATTGAGTGTTAACATAATATATAATGTATTCATTAATTACATAACTTGTATTTTCTCTACCTCTCCTATGATGTAAGCTTCATGGGAGCAGAGATCTACGTCTGATTTGTACATGGATGTATCACAAGCAATTAGAACAGTGTCTAAGACATAGTAATTGCTTAGTAAATACTTATTGAATAAAGTGTAGGCTACTTTAACTTTTTCAATTAGAAAATTGTTACATGATGAAGATGTGGTAAAATGGAAAAAGGAATGAAACATTGTGGAGAGGCTTCCAGAAACCAGAACCAAACTTTCTTGCTTCAAATCTTAGCTCCACTGCCTGCCTTCTGGCTAACCTTAAACAATTTATTTCATGTTTCTGTACCACAGTTTGTTCCTCTTTAAAATGGAAAAGACAACAAAATCAACATTATACGGTTCCTTAGTTGATCACAGGCAAAGCACTCAAAACTACTACCCAACGCATAGGAAACAATGGTAACTTCAGTAGAATATAGCTCATGCAAATGAAAAATTATTATTTCTGAAAAACCAATAAAGCTATTTGCCTCAGTAAATCTGGGAGACGAATTTTAAAAATATGTTAATAAATGTGGACAAAACATAGTGAAATGATTATAATCTAGATATTTAATAATACAGAGTAGCTATATAAATGATAAAATAATTTTAGACATTAAATTATATCTAAACAGACATAATAATGTCTGGATAAGCTCCTGCTTTGATAATATCTGAAGCCAGTAGGACATATTTTAGAGTGCTATTCCCTAAAATATGTGAGGAGTGAACAAAAAATGTTATAAAAAATAGCAAAATGTGAGCAATTGTTTTTCTGTTATAGATTTGTAAGGAATTCAAAATATGCTTTTTTAGAGTTTTCTTTTTCTGTATTAGTTTTATAATCATAATAAATGTTTTAAAAGATAATTCATCTGACTCTGCAGTAACCAAATCTGTTTCCCGTAATCTCAATCACATGAATGCACAGGTTAATATGGAACTTCCAGCAGAAAGCATAAAACATTGTGTTTTGCGAGGCACACATATATCAACCTCCTGGCAATATTTTTTCTTTTTTTTTAATGTGAGGCTGCAATAGGAAATGTCACCATATCGTGCTGTATTTCACAAAATTGAAAAAAATAAAACAATGCCGGCCTATGCATTTTGAATAATACCATTCTAAGATTAAAATACCTTCCAATACAAGAAATATAATCGAGAGTTTGAACTCTTTTATTTAAGGTCCAGTTAAGCTCAACTCTGTAAGTTTGCTATTGAATAGTTGACCCTTCTGTAGAGATGAATGTGAAAGTTTTAAACATTTACTAAACTTAAAAAGATAGTTATTGTCCAGTATCATCTCTGACATGTAAAGAACTTAGGACTCATCACTCTTATTCCTACAACAAATATAACCCCTCCTCCCCCCCAAAAAAACCCTGAAAATCAGTGACTTTTATTAAACCTGTGAGAGAACGGAGGTCACAGGGTAAGTCTTCAAGTCTAGAAAGGTGCATCGAAAGACATACAGCAACCAATATCCACTTACCAGAAGCAGAAGCCAATGGAACTATAAACTTGTAGCAGAACTTAAATGTGTGAATAGCTTAGGATGGCTGAGGGCAGCTGGAAAGCGGGACAATTCCTGGGACTATAGTGTTAGGGGACTTTCACACTTGCATTGGTTTTATCTCCAGGACTTTATTAGGCTTTCATGGGGAGATCCCACAATGGTCCTCTGGTGGCCCTGACAGAGGGAAGGACAGAAACATGTTCAGAGTCTTCTCTTCACAAAGATCTACTCCCCAGGGGAAATATTTGCCAGAGTGCAATTCTGAAATCTTATCTTAGTGGGGGAAGGTGAATCCCTCCTCTCTTGCCTCTTCTAGTCTTCCTTTCTTACCTAAAGGAGTGAGAGAGACATGGTCAATGAGGGCAGGCATTTAAGGAAATATTTTGGGAAAGCTACAGCCAGGGAAGAGAGTATGGGACAGGGCCAAAAGAGCTGTAGTGCTGGAAGACATTAAAATACTTGCAAAGGCTACATCTTGACTATGGCCCAATAAATGACTAAGATTTAATTGGAAGATTAGAGAACTCCCCATCTCCTACTCCTTAGGATGCCACCAACAGGACTCTAGAATAATAGACAGTGGATTGGGGTACCTAGTGGCTCAGTCGGTCAAGCATCTGACTCTTGATCTCAGCTCAGATCATGATCTCACAGTTCAAGCCTCACATTGGGCTCTGTGCTGACAGCATAGAGTCTGCTTAGGATTCTCTCTTGCTCTCTCTCTTTCTCCTCCCTCTGCTCTCTCTATCTCTCTCAAAAAAATAAATAAACAGTTTAAAATAAATAAATAGGAGAGCCTGGGTGGATCAGTCGGTTGAGTGTCTGACTTCAGCTCAGGTCATGATCTCCTGGTTCATGGGTTCAAGCCCACGTCAGGCTCTGCGCTGTTAGCGTGGAGCCTGGAGCCTGCTTTGATTCTATGTCTCCTTCTCTCTCTGCCCCTCTCCTGCTTGTGCTCTCTCTCTCTTTCTCTCTCTCAAAAATATATACACATTAAAAATATTTTAAAATAAATAGTAATAAATAGATCGATAGATAGATAAACAAACAAAACAAAGAGTGGATGACAGCTATAAGAGCTATAGACCTAGACTCTCTGAGAAGTTCTTAAGGAAGACCCAAGCAGGGCCAAGAGAAAAGATTAAAACAAAAACACTAGACAAAACTGGAATCTCTGGTACCTATAGCTACAACAATCAGTAAACGCAGTACAACTCTTAACAAAATTGGCATAAATGTTTCTGTTAGAGGACTATTTTCCTCAGTCTCTTTTATCTAAACAAGAAGTCTGGCTTTCGAAAATCACAAGGTATTACAAGAGAGGAAAACTACACACCAATATCTTTCCTCAACAGATGAAAGATTTTTGTTAATTCCTTAACACAATATTAACAAGCTGAATCCATCAATATATGTAAAGGATAACTCATCACCACCAGTTATGTTCACTTCAGAAATGCCATGTTCATTCAACACTGATGAAATAATCAATGGACTTCATCATATTAATAGAATGAATATGAAGAATAGCATATTATCATACCATAGATGGAGTAAAGTTGTTTGACAAAATTCAATGCCAGTGTGTAAAAACTAGGGATAGAAGCATGTTTCCTTGACCTAATAAAGGAAATGCATGCAACACTAACAGGTAACATCATGGAACATAAACAGAAAGGTGAAGTAGAATGCTACATTTCTGGTAATTCCCTGGAGTGTTGAGTAAATCTCCACCTTTTGGAATATATTAAATGACAATAATATATCTGAAGAGAAAAGGTTTCAATCATCTCAGTATAATTTTAATAGCGAAAATTTGAAAGCACCTAAAATGGAGGAGAAAAAGGAAAATTGCTTATGATGGTTTATCCAATTTAGTGCATTATCAACCAACAGCTCACTTCATTCACATGTCAGAGTCACGAAGCTGTTCATAAGTGTCATAGAAAGGATATTCAGCAAGTACTTTCATATGACAGCTCCCCACCCTCTCTTGGTCCCAGAAAGATGCAGTTTATGCAGTCAAAGCAGCCAAAGTGTCCATCTTTCACAACCATGTATTCAACTCCTTATGTACCATAAAAATGAAGACTTTTCTCGAGGAATAATTTTGAGGTGGCAAAACTACGGCATATTATTGTCATAGTAGTTTCCCATAGACAGCAAGCCTCATGATGACAGTATATTTTCTTATTCTAATTTTTTTCATCTATCATTATGTAACCTACATAGCCTGACTTGAAGAAGTGACTTAACTTCTCTAAATGTTAGCTTTTTTTTCTTCTACAAAAGGAGAAGTCTATGTCATTTTAGGTTTCTTCTGAGTAAAAGGTGTCTATGCTGGCATGTTTATTGGTCAGGGGTAAGTGATTTAGCTGATATAATGCATCCCAGCATTTCAGTAGCTTAATACAATAAAATTTTATTTTTCACTAATTTTATGCTTCATTTGACTGTTTAATAACCTATTCATGGACTGATTCAGCAGTCCCAGGTCTTTCCATCTTTGGGGGCCACCGTATCCCAGGCCTCTTCTGGTTCCCTATCGTTCCACAGAACAATAGTTCTGTTCAGTAGGCTAAAGAATAGACAGAGCAAGAAATATTGGGGTACATTAGATGCCAGGCTGAGAGGTGGCATTTGTCATTTGAGCTCACACTCTACTGGCCAACCCTCTATCATATAGCTCCAAACTTACTACAGGAGAATATGGGGGAAGTAGGCTTCTTTTACACCTAGGAAGAGAAAATGGGATTAGGGAACCTTTAGGGAATTTGGGGAACTTTTAGCTAGTATTTGCCAAACTGTGGTTCAAAACAAATATGTGGAAGCCAGATGGCCTGAGTTAGAATCCTTGTTTTGCCACATCCTTGCTGAGCAAAATATATAACCTCTTTGTGTAAGAGTAGAACTTACAGCGTTCTTGTGAAAAGCAAATGAGTTAGTATATGTGAAGTTCTTTGGAAAGGGCTTTGCGCTGGTTTGACACTGTAATGGCTGAATGTGCACCAAATGTTCATATGGTGAAGTTTTAACCCCAGTACCTCAGAATGCAACTGTATTTAGAGATAGGTCTTTAGAGGGAATTACATTAAAACAAGAGCATTAGGGTAGATTTTAATCCAATATGACTGCTGTCATTGTATGAAGAAGAAGTTTCTGCATAGACACACATGGAGGAGACTGTGTGAAGGCATAGGGTATAGAAGGACGTCTACAAGTTAAGGACAGAGGTCTGGAAGAGGTCTTTCTCTTGACCCTCAGAAGTAACCAACCTTGCTGATGCCATCGTCTTGGACTTCCAACCTCCAGGGACTGAAAGAATAAATTTCTTTGCTTAAACCACTCAGTCTGGAATACTTTGTTATGGTAGCCCTAGCAAACAAATACGAGCACTATTATGTATTAGCTATAAGTAGCAATTTCTTCTGGAAAACAAACCATTTAATCTCTTGATGTAAATTTAACCTTTATGTATAAGGTAATTGGGAAAGACTACTCTTTCCTAGGGAATAGGTCTCATACTACATTTTCATGAACTGAAGTCTTTTTCTCTGTTAGCAAGCTCCCAAATATCTAAAGGAGGTAATACAACATACTTCATATTGGGGACACAGTCCATAATTCCCTCCCTCCTGCTGCTACAATTACTGAGACACCCACATTTTATTCTCCAACTTGAGCTACGTGCTGAATCAATCATTATGTGTTCCAAGCCAAAAAAGACTTCAATCTCTAGGAAGCTCAAGCATCATTTTGTAACTATAGCTGAGGCTACAATTTCAATTAAGTAATCATCTCTTTTCCCTGAATCCTTAGAAATATCATACATTTTGTATCATAGTTATAAATTTATATCTAAGTTGAAAGTATTCTATATGGCTTGCTTTCTGAAATGTCCAATAGAAGACACTATGGGGCTCCTAAATGATAACAATAGCAATGTTAATGATCATAACATCATAGATTTCTAGAGTTTAAAGCAATCTTAGAAATCATCTAGTCCATTCTTGCATTTGACTGATGTAGTAACCACGCCACAGGAATGGCAACTAAGTGCCCTGCCACCGGTTGTCACAGATGATCAGGGGACTTAGTTTAGGGCCCCTGACGCTAGGCTTTTGTTCTTTCCACTCAAGCACAACATCAGTAGTGAAAATGAAATGTACAGTCATATGAGAATGAGAGTCTACTGGCACGAAACATTGAAACTGTGACATTTTTCCCAGTCACAAGAAATCAGATTTAGTTTTGCTCTGTCTTGTGTAGGACTAAACGTAATTCTCCCATGACTGCAAATGATCTCCTTCTGAACACTGAGAGATGGAAATGGCTTAGCAGGGAAATGTTGTGGCTGTTTTTGAAACTTTCTGATCTATCTGTTGCAATGATGAAACAGCTAACCAACCCCAAGGTGATGGCAGTGACAGAAAAATAAATTATTATCTTATTACGGACTCGTCCTTTACACTTAGTTTGTAAAATGGACTTAAATACTCGTACTTTTAGAGTGACGTCAACTTAAGACTCTAATAATCTGGCCTAAACAGTGGGTTCCCATTTCCCTACATTGCTCTAATCACTTAAGCTAATTAGTAGACTCACAAATAGACTCACTCCTGTTATAAATAGATCAAATTTTGTCTCTTTTAATAAATCTCTTATAATAAATCAATTAAAACTTAAGAGAACTATTCAAAATATTATGCTACTTTAATAAGAAACAGGGTATGAATCACATATATGTTTTGAATAAAAAGTCCATATTGCATTAATCTCTTACCAGGAAATTATTCAGCCTAACAAAAACACACTAGGTAAAAGTGTTTCTCAAGGCAAGTGGTGAATTCTACCCAAGGATCCTCTCCATTTGGAGAAGCGTTTCTTATTTCTGGTGGTTTCTCAGAAAAAGAAAAAATCCAGACTTTTCTGGTGTCAAGAGAAAAAGAAACTTTGAATATGTTTGCCATTCTGATATTTCAAGCCTCCTTTATTCTATTGGTAATATCCCCATGATTGGGGAAATTTGTTTTCCTTTCCTCCCAGGCAGCGGCAGGCTGTGGAGTATTCAGAAGAAATAGATAATAACATTCTTTCATTTCTTATTTCTCAACTGTCCCGTTTCTACAGATTTACAGTATTTCAGCTGGGAAAGAGGGTACATTTTTTTTTCCAGCCAGGAAGATTATATATTTATTTTTTTTAATTTAAGTTTATTTATTTATTTTTAGAGAGTGAGCTTGGGCAGAGAGTGGAGAGAGGAGAGAGAGAGAGAGAGAGAATCCCAAGCAGTCTCTGCACTGTTAGTATGGAGCCCAACGCAGGGCTGGATCCCATGAACTGTGAGATCATGACCTGAGCCAAAATCAAGAATCAGATGTTCAGCTGACTAAGCCCCTCAGATGCCCCAGGAAGATTTTATATTTAGCTCTCTTCAATTTATGTTGTTTTTCTGTGATTTGAAGTTGAGTGGTCTTCAGGATTTCATTAGAAAAAGCAATATTTCTCTTTTAGACTTTTCTGCCCCTTAGAAAGGGTGATCTAGCTAACTCTAAGAAGTCTTTAGTGCAGTTGTACTTGAGGCTCTGATCCAAATTTTTTCCTTTAGAATGACAGAAACATTTCACAAACGGTGAGAACATAATTATTCTCCTTATTTACGTGGAGTCCTGTGACAGCACAAAGAACATCTTTCTTAGTGTGACTTTGAACAGGTGGGCACTTTGTTTGGCAGGGGGGATAATCACATTGACTGATCTGAACTACAAGCTTAGAAAAATCGATCTCCAGGGAAAAGCAGTAGCCTTGCTTCAATTCCAACTCACATCTTGGGGGCAAAAAAAAGTGAACCATTTCTTTAAATGGCTTTTTAAAGAGTCTGCACGTTTGAAAAGACTTCCATTTAATCATGTTTTTCTGTATTTTAGTTACTTGTCTGTTAATGGCACTGACATTAACCACACATGAATGACAGGCAAGCATCTCGTAGAGATACCAATTAGAGCTGGTTAACTCTCAAATTTTAAGTAGGCTAAATGAAAGTGTCCCAAATGGGCCACTACAGAAAAGGCTGGTCTAGTTTTTCTGTTTATTAGCCGGATGACCTTTCTCCTCTCCTTAACTTTGAAGAGAGGGAAGTCAACTGTGAAAGGCTTCTTACTTATTTACTTATGATCCGAAAAAGATTAAAGTTCCAGAAATGCTTTCTCTTTGCTGATTACATACTTTATCCTGAAAATAAAAAGCAAGTCTTTTGCTTGTTTTACAGAGGGGCATGAACTTTTCCAAGTCTGTGGCCCTCTGGAATTTTCTCGCCTGTCAGGACCCTGCTCATCCTTGTCTCTCTGGTGCTGGCTAATGCCTTCTCCTCCGTGAAGACTCACATCAAGATGCATTTCCTTTGTCAAGTATTACATGCTGCTCTAGTCCCCTCCTGCAACCCCAACCGTACCCTACTGTTCCTTCTGTCTACACACACTCCAATCTCCCTCTGTGAGAACATGAAGTATTTAATGGCAGGAGCCTCCATTATTTGTATTTGATTCCCATTCCAGCATGTACTGTCTGGTACATTATTGATAATAAACCCACATTTGTTGCCGGAATACATAGGTGACAAACACATTTACAGTTTTTCCCTATATATTTGTTTTATATACACACACACCAACATACATACACACACATATACACACATGTCCATATCCTCCACATTGTCATAATCGCTTAGCAAGATCTGATATAAAAAAATAAAACCATTTGGCTAGCTTGTTATCTCTGTTCTAAATTTCTGTTCTAGCTTTGCCCGAATTTTGCTGGCCCTACTTGGTACCTCTTGCAATGGTCCTGCCCCTCACCAATTATATAATTTTCCTGACATACAGACCTCATCTTCTGTTTTCTCCAGTGAGCTCACACAAATTCACATCCACGGATGCTGTGGAGTTCTCTGCCAAACCTGCCTGCTTTCCTTCTTATCCCAGAAGGAACTACAAGTTCTGTGTTCCTTTATATGCTATAATAACTCGACTTCCGAAAAATTTCAGGAAAAATGCCTTCAATTCTTTTTTTTTAAAAATTTTAAGTTTTCATTTATTTTGCAAAAAAGAGAGAGGCAGAGTAAGCAGGGGAGGGACAGAGAGAGAGGGAGAGAGAGAGAATCCCAAGCAGTCTCTGAACCGTCAGCAGAGCCCGACGTGTGGCTTGAACTCATGAGCTGTGAGGTCATGACCTGAGCCGAAATCAAGAGTCAGGCATTTAACTGAATGAACCACCCAGGCACCCCAAAATGACTTCAATCCGTTTAAGCAGGCAGATTTTGGCGTGAAGAGAACAGTTAAAAATTGTTTGCCCCCATGTGTAGAATATGCCTTAGGAAATTCCAATGGCCTTTTACTATTTTTTCGACGAAGGCAAATAACTAGTAAAGCAGGAAAAAATAAAAAGCCTGTCAAGTTCAAATGAAATCTTTAATTCCATAGGTAAATATTCAGTAGACATAATGATGATTGAGTGATTTAATATGCAAATAGTACTACGAAAACGAAAGGTGACTTGGTATTTTTCCATCACAATAGCTATTCTCCATATGCAAGCTTTGCACTTTCTATATAAAGGTACTTTCCTGCCCCAGACCTCAAGTCAGTTGAGTTAATTTTATTTGTCCAAAATAACTCTCAACACATTGAGGGCATGGTCTATATTTTCCTAAGCCTGGCGACTCAGGGAGAGCATTTGTTTTCCCTCTCAGAAATCTTAAATTCCATCCGTATGTATGATTTCCTCAAAATTAGCTGTAGGTACAGTCTATAGCAATTGATTTCCGCAGCATGTTCCTTTGCAAAAATTGCCTGACACTCTGTCCATTCACCCAGGAATGTCTGTGCTCCCAGCTGGCTGGGTTCTACTTCACATTTCAGAAGAGGCTTAAAGAAAAAGACTTTGAAAAAGAAAGTGAGCAAGCACAAAAACATCTTCCTGTTATAATTCTGTGAATCCTTTGCTACCCTGATTTCAACAGGTCTATGAAAAATGATGCCACCTGATATTCTCCTCTCTGAATACCAGAAACCACTTATGAGAAATTGGATTAGCCCGGGTACATAGATTTCCCATGTACCCCACTCCCTCATCCTCAGCATCACTCATAAGAATGGCATTTTTTTTTTAACCAAGGATGAATCTTTTCTGATATACCATCATCATCCAAAGTCCATAGACTACACTAGGGCCCATTCTTGGTGTTATACATTCTATGGGATTGGACAAATGCATAGTGACATGTATCCATCATTATCCATCACTCTCTTAAAAATCCTCTGTGCTCCGCCTATTCTCTCCCCTTTCACCCTCACCCCTGACAACCACTGATCTTTTTATTGGCTCCATAGTTTTGTCTTTTCCAAAATGTCATATAGATGGAATCATACTGCATATAGCTTTTTCAGATTGGCTTCTTTTATTTAGCGATATGCACTTAAGATTTTTCTATGTCTTTCCATGGCATGATAGTTTATTTTTTTAGCACTGAATAATATTCCATTGTCTGGAGGTATCACAATTTACCTATTCATTTATCTACTAAAGATGTCTTAGTTGTGTCCAAGTTTTGGCAATTCTGAATGACGTTTACCTGTGTGTTTTGAAAACAAAATAAAACAAACAAAAGGCAATACAAAAAAAAAACACAAACAAAAAAACCCACCAGCATCTTAAGACCAGTTTCTCAAACTTTCACGTATGTATGAATTTCCTGAGGATCCTTTAAAATGGGGTGGGATGGGGCTAAGTTTCTGATTTCTTACAAGGTTCTGATTTCTTACAAGTCTTAAGACTTATGAAAAAATGACGCCTCATGGTGAGACACAAGGCACTTTATAACTTTAGTAAGGTGCCCTTGTGAGATATACTTAGTGAGTTAGACAGCTTCCATGGATCAGCATTTGGGACGAAATGGAATATAAGATCTTACCCTGACTTTTAGTTTTCTATGGCTGAAGTTTCTTTGTTTTTGTAGAGACAACTTTTTAAAAGGATGCTTTTAATACAATACTTCAGTTGCCATGGATATTTATTAAACATCAGAATTAAAATGGGGGACTTTAAATTTTACCCTAAGGTAACTTACATTTAATAATCATCATTTGCATTTATTTATTTACATAATGTTTATTTATTTTGGGGGGGGAGAGAGAGAGACAGAGCGCGAGTGGGGGAGGGGCAGAGAGAGAGGGAGACAGAATCTGAAGCAGGCTCCAGGCTCCCAGCTGTCAGCACAGAACCTGACCAGAGGCTCAAACCCATGAACCATGAGACCATAACCTGAACTGAAATCGGACGCTCAACCATCTGAGCCATGGAGGTGCCCCAATACTTACCATTTTTAAATTAAAAACATGAATAGAGAACTTGTGAATTCTTAATTCTTGTGAATTCTTGTGAATACTCTTAATTCTATGTGCTCTACCCAAAGGTAAATTGAAATGATTCAGTATATTTTTCATATATTGTTGAAATTTTGAAAAAATGATGTTGCAAAAATATGGTCACTGGCATGTGGGATTATTCCTACGTCTCTAGCATTATTATTGTTATCTCCAACTTGACACATTGCCATTCATCAGCTTTTGTTACCTAATTTCAGTTTGAGAAGATTTCCCTTCAACTCAGTATCAGAAATTATTAATGAAAAATTTTGAAAGAAAGATAAATTATATAAATTTGCATAATTCATTGATAAAAATTATCTGGGACAGTGGTGAGAAGCAGATTGCCGAGTAAATGACAAGTATTAAATATTGGATGATGAGTATGTATACACAGAGATAGACTAAAGTGTGGATCTTACATACGCTTAAAATACAGCAGGCTTAGAATTGAACCTCTTAGAATTGAATCTCTCAGTCTCACAGTGCCTGCCTTTATTAGCATGGTCTTTGACAATTATATAGTTTAACTTCAGGTTATCAACCTACCACATGATTTGCCTGGATCTTTGCTGGCTGCCTCTACATGTACATATTTTTGTCAAGGCCACTATATTCGATTGTAGTTATCAGATAAACAATCAGTGTTTCGCTGTGTACCCAGAAATTCTTTGTGTCTGGCAGGAAACAAAGACAAGAACCAAAAGATTTTTTGTACTCTGCCTAGAACCTTTTTTGATGAAAACCTTTCTTGATCAAAATACATTTACCTAAATAAGAAAGGCTTTATTCTTTTTTAAAAATTTTAGCATTGATTAATCACATCTCTGAGATGTGTGACTTCTAATGGAAAACAGCATTATCTTTCTAGCTTAAATTTTATGGTACAAATTGAAACGATTACAGAGCATAAGAAAATTTGATCTCTTGGCTTCAGTGATATAAATAGATATTAAAAATCTTGATTATACCCTTCCTACCTGTCATTTGATATTGTAGTGATGACTTCTGGCACTTTCTCTAATATGATAGTAATGTTAAGTGCTTTCAAACTATATTTAAGATGTCCTGTATTTTTAAAAATTAAAATATTTTTTGATGCTTTCTTTTGTATCATTACTGAATATTAAGTCTCAACTTATTTGTATCCACAAAGGAAAAGTAAGCAAAATAACGTATAATTTAAAATCTTAGCAAGCTTCAAGAATTTCCCTCTCTCCGCCACTAAATGTCTTCCTAAGCCTGAGCCCATGTTTGAATTAATAATAAACACTCCACACGTTGGGCACATTCCTACAAACTTTACTACTTCATTGTTATACAGAATGCAAATCTCTCAAATAATCTTATTTTTCCTCCGTATCTACTTACTTCCTAGGTTAATTGGGACAATCATAGGTTTCACAGAGTAAAGATAACAATTGAGAATTTATAGATGTGAAGAGAGATTTTATGACATCGCAGGAGAAGGAAGTATGAACACCCAGGAATGTTTATCTTTAGAGAAGACTCATGAACTAGTACAAATGCTTAAGCCTAGAATATGTCAAGTAATCAGCAGAAACACTGAAGTATAGAATGCATAATGAACCAAAGGAGGAGACAGAAAAATGAGACGTGTTTCCAAGAAAATTATTTGCAACAAAACATGCAAAATGCCTGCTCTGCTATTTCTAAGCTATAAATAGTTCCTGAGCTTTTACTTAGATATAACAAGCTATTCAAAAGAGTGGACTCATGAATAAGTCTTCAGGGTTCCCTCGTTCTGTCTTAGGTTGGATCTTTTCTGGGGTGTATATCTAAGCCAGATATATTTGTTTCTAGTCTCTGACCCGTATGACTTGTTCCTTACTAATTTCTGCTTTTCTGGTATTTTGGGTTTTAATTCATTAATTGCTACAAATATTTTGCTTTCCTCAAAAATGCTTTACAAAATTACAGTTGTGGAATTCTCCAGTCTTTCTAAATTGGATGTTATTGATCTGTAACAATCAGCAATTATTCTTCACACTGGGCTGCTAGCAAGGTCGATTTTTTTTAAAGTCCTTTTGGCATGAAGAACATTTTCTGACTTAGTATCTAAATTTAAAAAATAATTACTTGCGTGCAGTCATTTCACTCACCAATTCCTCTGGGCCACTATTTAGAGCTGTCAGGTAACAATGGTGCAGACCCTAACTCTATAATCACCTACAGAAAATTCTGTGGTGTTCTGAATGGCTGGAAGTTGGAGAATAATTAAAATCAGATATATACTTTAACATGCACGTGGAAATAACATAAGGGAACACGATCTTAAAGTGTTCTGGGAAGACAGGAGGTAATTTCTGGGCTGGTATAATACATACAATCCCTCCCTAACAGTGGTTCAACTTACGATTTTTTGACTTCACGATGGTGCAAAAGCAATACGCATTTAGTAGAAACAGTACTTTGCATTTTGAAGTTGTGTCCTTTCCCCAGGTTGGTGAAATGTGCTGTGATCCTCTCTCGTGATGCTGGTCAGCAACAGCTCTGCTGGTCAGGGCTGGCTCTCGGTCAGCCATGCGATCATGAGAGTTAACAACTGATCCACTTCTAGCCACTCTACACCCATACAGCTATTCTGGTTTTTTTTTTGCTTTCAGTGATATATTCAATAAATTACATGAGCTATTAAACACTTTACTACAAAATAGCCTTTTATGTTAGATGATTTTGACCAATGATAAGCTAATGTAAGTGTTCTGAGCATGTTTAATGGAGGCCAGGCTAAGCTGTGATGTTTGGTAGGTTAGATGTATTAAATGCATTTTCAACTTACGATGCTTTCAACTTATGAAGAGTGTATCAAAACAGTAAGGCAAGAAGATCTATATCATTGTCAATAACCTCTGGCAATGTAGAATAAAGATCCAAAATTCAGACAATAGTTGATACACATTTCAGGACTTTTAGAGATGTTTTAATAAAGAGAGCATGAGACAAAAGAAACTGGATGCTCTTTTTTAAAGTGTTTATTTATTTATCCATTCATTCATTCATTCATTTAGAGAGAGAGAGAGCATGTGTGTGTCAGTGGAGGAGTAGGAGAGAGAGAGAGAGAGAGAGAGAGAGAGAGAGAGAGAGAATCCCAAGCAGGCTCCATGCTGTCAGCATAGAGCCCAACGCAGGGCTCTGTCTCCTGAACCATGAGATCATGACCTGAGCCAAGATCGAGAATCAGAGGTTTAACCGAACGAACCATCCAAGTACCCCAAAATTGGATGATCTGCACAATAACATCTCTCTCTCCAAATAAACAAATTAATTAAGAAAAAAGAATATCTAACCTGATCTGTCCTTTATGTAATAACTTTAAAGGTATTTGTGTATTAGTACAATCATCTTACGATTAACATTTAATTACCTTAAAAGTTTCCATTTTTAAGGGCACTCTCATTTTGAGAAGTTACTCAGTATTGATTGAATGTTTAAACTTTTCTTATCCTGAACTATTATACTCAGAATTTTGTCTATTCTTTTTTGTTTAACTAGTATGCATACGATATGGTTTGGGGGTCATTTACCACTTGTTTACTTGGTCTAGGTTGCAGTTTATCAATATCATTTTTAAAGCATAGTGCTCAGAACTTACAAGCCTATCCTTTCTCCAACTGGTGACTGGACAACACAATATAAGGAGGCACTGCAGCTTTTATTTTGTAGACTGTACTTGCATAGATTTGGTTAATGGCTGCTTTGGCATTTACACTACACCACCCTCATCATACTGTTGACTTACATTTTACTCGATGTCATACAAAATTGCTAAGGCCCTCCTGCACATTGTGCTGTTAAGCTAGCTGCATGTAGCCATGCAAATATTGAAAATCCTCAAAATCTGCTTATTTCAGTAAGTTACGAACGTTCATCTGAGCCTTAATTTTGGTAATCAGCTATGCAAGATCTTTTTTATGTTACCTAGACATGTAGAAACATGTGAGATAGAAAATATCGGGCTAAACAATATATTCTCCCAATCTACCAAGAACTATTCAAAATTATAGACATGTTTGCTTTTTTATTTTTATCACAAAACTCTAACAATAGATGATTTTGCATTCAGATGCAGCAATCTATGTCATCTGATCATTCAATTTTTCTCAGTGACTATCCAAATGGATGTTTGCATTCTAAAGTGATATTCGCCCTTGAGAAAGTTTCCATAATCTTAGATTTGGGGCACTAAACTGTGTTTCCAAAATGCAAACTCATTAGGAGTAGTCATGCTATAATTATAATTTGCACTCCTGACAAGACATATCATCTTAAACTTATTGCCCAATCTTAACAAAGTTTAGTCACAATAATAGTGATTACCATGTCCAGAGAATCATATATTTTAGCTGTCACTTTTGAAAAAAAAACATTTGTCTACCTGAAAAAAAATCTCATTTTTGTAAGAAAATTTGCCACCAACTTGCCAGTACCTATGTGATATCACATTAGTGATAATATGCAATTAATAATGCTACAATGTGTACATTAAACACTGATGATCATTTGTTTTAAAAACATTAGATTTATTGGGGTGCCTGGGTGGCTCAGTCAGTTGAGTGTCCGACTTTGGCTCAGGTCATGATCTCGCGGTTTATGAGTTCGAGCCCCCCGTTGGGCTCTTTGCTGACAGCTCAGAACCTGGAGTCCACTTATGATTCTGTGTCTTCCCTCTCTCTGCTCCTCCCCTGCTCACACACACACACACACACACTGCTCTCAAAAATAAACATTAAAAAAATGTTTTTAAAGTATTAGAATTATTTATTCTGATGATACAATTATAATACAAAAATCTACCAGATTAAAAATGAAACCATGCTTTTTTTTCCTTAATTAAAACTGAATGTTTCATGATCGTCTTGTATACTTTTATATGCACATTATTAAGAACATGGATTTCAATGTCAGTGTTGCGTATGTGGTAGATTGGTTCACTCGACATGTATTCCAACATCTTTGTAGGATATTCCTGTAGATCAGAGGTTGTGAAAATAAAAACTACATTCCCTCATAAAACTTGCAAAAGAGAGCTACAGTTGTTTTTGCGTTCTGTTGATCCAATGCCCTTGCATGGTCCTTGAAGTAGAAGTGATACCCTAGTGTGTAAGACAGAAGTTTTCTTCATCTAGTAGATGTCAGTAGTCTGGTAGCCACACGTTTATTCTGGAAGTTCAGCTCAGCTGTTGTAGTCTGAAGCTAATAAACACGAGAGGAGCTTCTTCATGGCCCAGCATTATGACTATGTCATTCTTTGGCTAGCCCAATTCCCAGGTTTGTTCTGGGAATTCTTTCTGGAAATTGAACCTCCTATGATTCTTTCAATAATGTTATGAACATTGCTTTCGTTTCAAAGAGCTACAATATTTTCTATCATCTTCCAGTGAGCACTTCCTAACAGATTAACAACGTTTGAGTGGAATTTGAAAACTTATGTTTCATTATTGTATTTACAACACTACTTTTGGGCGTTACACAAATTCAAACTTCTACCTAAATGAACCCTCCTCCACATAAAAGATGGCAATAACAGTTAAACTGGATTTTCTGCCATTTATGCAAGCGTATTAATTTCTGCTGATTTTATGTAAGTAATAAATGTTATAAACATGCTTCTCTTTGAAATGTACTGTTGCAAATTGAATCAAATAAGGGAGAAACTAGAATTTTATTCGCCATCCCATTCTTCCTTTCTGAGTCAATTGAACGGAGCCAATAGCTCTCTCCGACAGAATCACTTGAGATGTTTTAGCATATCAGTTTTGCTCAGCCATCAGGTGATAGTATCAGTTTGAAAGCCATAAGATCAAACTGTTTTTGTTATAGACACACAACCTTCGTCTATCTTGTAGGTTTTATCACCCAAGTGATAAGAAAATATTTCTAAACATTATATTAATTTGGACCAGTTGTCACTAGGTCAGCGGTGGCATAATCAAAACAACTATAACTTCTTTATCTCTGAAGAAAATTTTAAGGCAAGTCTAATGCAAGTAGCTTAACCAAACTTGTGGTCAGAATTTTCCTCAATAATGTACGTTGTTGACCTGCCAACAAAGTCTTAGAAAATGAACCCTGACTCTAAAGGGGTTGGATGTAGTATATAGCATTGTGCAACCATTTCTATGTCATTTTATAGGCGGAAGGGAATGAAAAGCCTCACCATCCACTTCTTACACCTCAAATTTTAATATAATAGACATTTTCTGACCACCATCTATTGGGGTAGGTATGGAGCCCTAGGCTGAAGAGCTCCCTGTTGCCAGAAGATAGAAGAGGTCGTCCGAACCCTAGACTCTCAGTGCAGAGTTCCCATGGTTATGATGTACACAAGCACATGTTCAGTAAAGTCATACATTCACTTTGCAAAATACATTCTAACAAAGCGTAATAATCACTGTGCGTACTTGTCCACCAAACTTGCTCAAAGGTATGCAGTATATTTCTCCCAAGTTATAAGACCAAGTTGGGTTCATTTCAAACCTTGTCCCAGCATTAATAAAGTCGGGTTCTATATAGAGAGATAACTTAAAATAGAAGTTTATTATCCAATATTATCATTTAAAACTAGAAGAAATTATTGTAGTCCATATTTGACAAATGAGGAAGAACATTAATTTTAATATAATTTATTTTTCATCTAGTTCACTTAGAGGATAATTTAATTTGAAAAGATCAGATGAATTGATTAAAATATAAGCTTCCAAATTCTCAACAGGAGGGTATTGGTAATGAAAAGAAAATTGGCTTTCATCTTTATGATGTACCACACTTTAACATTTTAATGAATAGAGCAATTTATACGGCAGAGTCAAAGACTTGGCATTTGATATTAAGGTCATCCTTTCTAGAAGGTTATGTTTTCTCAAACTATGTTAAACTTTGAAGTATCTTTTTGTGCTTTTTACATTTCTAGTTTACTATCAATTATATGGTACTATAATTGATAACAGATGAGAATTCCCCCCACCCACCAAAATCAGGTTTCCTCTAGCCTATTTTTTTAAATAATTACTTTTAATAATTAGAAGCATCTGTTCACTAGTACTAAAAATGCAGTCCCCTTGAAAGAAAATGAAAGGTAATCTTTCCTTTGCATTCTTTAACAGATACAAAGTAAACTTGATTTTTCAGAGACATCATTTCAAAGTTGGTTGCTAAGAAGCTGAGAGAGTCCAATGAGGAGTTAGCTTAGTCTGAAGGCAATTCCTAGACATGGTTAATTATAAGGGGCATTTTCCTGGGCATTTTCCTATTTGATAGTATAGGTATCTCTAGGAAGACATGATTCCGCTCCCTGCCTACTAACCACATTCTTATGTGCTCACACTCCTGCAGCGAGATCATTAGATTATAAACATTATATTACAAGTTGTATACTGACTCTACTGCAATGTAGTGGGAAAAAAACAGATACATGAATTCTGGATACATGAGTTCTAGTCTAACGTCCTCTGTTTATTTTGCTGATTAGTTCCAGAGAAATTGATTGGGTCTTCTCTTATTGAAAAATATACAGTAAAATAGTAAGAGAATCAAACTAGAAAATGAGTCTAATATTTATAATTAATTATATTTTAAATATGAAAAGCATTGACTTAAAAGCATGACCAAAAGCATATTACAGCTCTGGGTTTACTATTCTAGAAGAGAACATATCATTTGCATATTAACAACTCAATGATTCACAATCTAATTGTTCTCTTTGAGTTAAAAAAAAAAACTAATTCTGTGACTTGCTGAGTATAAAATGAAATCATGGTCTCCTTTTTTTGTTTGTTTGCTTTCTGGATGTCCTTCTTTGACATTTCATATTTCATCCCCCGGTAATTCTCAATAATGATGCATATCAGAATTTACAGTGGCTCTTTTAAAAATGATGATACTAGGATCCTGTTTCTAAGGCTTCTGTTTAATTGGTCTTTGGGGGACTTGATATGGTATTTAAAAAATTATCCTGGATTAACCTAATGTGTAGAAGAGTTTCCTTAGATGAGGAAGAAACAACAATTAGCCCCCATGAAAGTAGCCTGCCTTCACCTGTCCTCATCAATGAGACGTCTGTCCTTGATGAAAGAGCTGATACCTTTTAAACAGGGTGCCACAGAATCCTTTCAAGGGGGCTTTTGGTGAAAGATGGAAGACCAGAGAAGAAATGTAGGGAAGAAATCTTCTTAAACTTATTTTTAAAAGTTTTAGTGGTGAATATATAATAATTACTGAATTTTGCTTAGTATCATTTTGAATAAATGTTTAGCATTTTCATTGCACTTAGACATTTTCTATTCTAATCTTCATTAGAAATTTCAGTTATTCAAGAGACACTTTGTCTCTATTTTAGACTTTTATCTCTATTGTCTCATGGTGATGAGGGTAGAAGGCAACATACAAACTGCTTAAAGTAAAAAAAAAAAAGTTCATCTTGGAAGGTAAGTCCTTGGAATATAATACATACCACATTCTCCCTGTTAAAACAGGTATGCATATTCAACCCCTATTTGTAGGTTGACAGAGCATATATTCCTACTACATGTTAGTAATGGTGACAGAATGACATTAATGCCACCCCATTATCGTTCGCAACTCAACTTGTTAACATCGACATATGTTTGATATGCGGGTTTTCAAGTTTAGGGTACAAATTAACACATACAGTTTCAGCCTATGACTCATTAGCCTTCCAAGAAAGTCAAAGACAGGACCTCAGCTGTCTTAACCAAGGGTATAAATAATTCCTTGAATGAGATACACATGAACTCACGTAAAATAACTCGTAAAATGACATTTAATGAGCAAGTATTCTGCACAAATAGTTTTTCGAGATGTTATGCGTTCAGTGAGCAAGAGTGTTTGTGTCTAGAAGGATGAGATAAGTAGGTGCTATGGTGATTACTGTATGGCCACAAAGTAACACACTAGGACAATGTGGCAGCTTGCCTCCAATATTGCAAAGATTTATGCCCCTGGTATTCATGCCCTGTAGAGCCTCCTCCCACATCACACAAAGGCTGATCTGTGTGACCAAGTGTATATGGAAAAAAAGCAAGCATATGGCACTTCTGAGATTAGGTAATAAAAACACTGTGGTTTCAATCTTGAGTTCTTGTACTTTCTTTTGCATCGGTTTGTCTTGGATCACTTGCTCTGGGAAAATCCCAGTTACTCAGGAAACAATCTATGGGAGGAGGCATGAAAGCTTCATGCCAGCCTCCATCTGAGTGAAATTAGAAGCCGTATCTACAACCGCAGTCAGGTCTCAAGATGATTGCAGCCCTTGCTGGCTACTTTACTAATTATTTTCCCATTAATTTTCATTTTATTTTATTATTATTTTATTTTAATTCCAGCGTAGTTAACATACAGTGTTATATTAATTTTTGATGTGCAGTATAGTGATTCAACAATTCCATACATTACTCAGTGCTCATTAAAATAATCATGCTCCTAATCCCTTTCATCTATTTCCCTCACCCTCCCACCCACCTCCCCTCTGGTGACCATCTGTTTGTTCTCTGCAGTTGAGAGTCACTTTTTGGTTTGTCTCTTTCTGTTTTTGTTTTTTTTTTTTTTCACTTAGCATTATATTTTCTAGATCCATCCATGTTGTAGCAAATGGCAAGATTTCATTCTTTTTTATGGTTGAGTGATAATATTCCATTGTGCATATATAGCACATATTCTTTGCCCATTCATCTATTAATGGACATTTGGTTTGCTTCTGTAGTTAGGCTATTGTAAATAATGCTGCAATAAACACAAAAGGAATATATCCCTTTGAATTAATGTTTTCATATTCTGTGGATAAATACCTGGTAGTGCAATTCTTGGATCATAGGGTAGTTCTGTTTTTAATTTTTTGAGGACCCTCCATTGTGTCTTCCACAGAGGCTGCACCAGTTTGCATCCCCACCAACAGTACAAGAGGGTTCTTTTTTCTCCACATCTTCATGAACACTTGTTGTTTCTTCAGTTTTTGATTTTAGATTCGCACCATTTTTACAGGTGTGGGGTGGTATCTCATTGTGCTTTTGATTTGCATTTCCCTGGTAATGAGTGATGTAGGGTATCTTTATAGATGTCTGTTGGTCATTTGTATGTCTTCTTTGGAGAAATGTCTGTTCATGTCTTCTGCTCAGTTTTAATTGGGTTATTTGTTTTTGTTTTTGTTTTTGTTTTTTTTGGTGTTGAATTTTATAAGTTCTTTACGTATTTTATATACTAACCCTTTACCAGATATATTATTTCCAAGTATTTTCGCCCATTCTGTAGGTTGTCTTTTAGTTTTGTTACAACAAGCAAACAACCTTTGCTTTATATTTTGATGTAGCCCCAGTATGTTATTTTTGCTTTTGTTTCCCTTGTCTCAGGAGACATATCTAGAAAAATATTGTTACCACCAATGTCAGAGAAATTACTGCCCGTGCTCTCTTCTAGGATTTTTATGGTTTCGGGTCTCCTGTTTGGGTCCTTAGTCCACTTGGAGCTTATTTTTGTGCATGGTGTAAGCAAATGGTCCAGTTTCATTCTTTTGCATGTAGCTGTCCAGTTTTCCCAACACCATTTGTTGAAGAGACTGCCTTTTTCTTATTGCCTATTCTTGTCTCCATTGTTGAAGATTAATTGACCATATAATCATGGTTTTATTTCTGGGCTTTCTATTTTGTTCCATTGATCTAGATCTCTATTTTTGTGCCAGTACCATACTGTTTTGATTAATACAGCTTTGTAATGTAACTTGTATCTGGAATTGTGGTTACTCCAGTTTTGTTTTTCTTTGGCTATTTGGGGTCTTTTGTGATTCCATAGAAATTTCAGGATTATTTGTTCCAGTTCTGTCCTGGGAAAGATGTTGTTGGCATTTTGACAGGAATTGCATTAAATCTTTAGATTGCTTTGGGTAGTATAGACATTTTAACAATATTTGTTCTTCCAGTCCGTGAGCATGGAATGGTCTTTCCATTTCTTTGTGTCATCCTCAGTTTCTTTCATCAGGTTTTATAGTTTTCAGAGTACAGTTCTTCCACTTCTTTGGTTAAATTCATTCCTAGATATTTTATTCTTTTTGATGAAATTATAAATGGGATTGTTTTCTTAATTTCTCTTTCTGCTGCTTCATTATTAGTGTATAGAAACACGACAGATTTCTGTATATTGATTTTGTATCCTGTGGCTTACTGAATTCATTTATCAGATCTAGTAGATTTCTGGTGAAATTTTTAGGATTTTCTACAAAGAGTATCATGTCATTTGCAAATAATAAAAGTTTTACCTCTTCCTTACAATTTGGATGGCTTTTAGTTCTTTTTGTTGCCTGATTGCTGTGGCTAGGACTTCTAGTACTATGTTGAATAAAATAAAAATGGTGAGTATGGACATCCTTGTCTTATTCCTAACCTTAGGGCATAGACTTTCAGTTTTTTCCCATTAAGTATGATGTTAGCTGTGGGTTTTTCACATAAGGCTTTTATTATGTTGAAGTATGTTCCCTTTAAACCTACTTTGTTAAGGGGTTTGATCATGAATGGATGTTGTACTTTGTCAAATGCTTTTCCTGCATCTATTGAAATGATCATATATGGTTTTTATCCTTTCTCTTATTGATGTGACATATCATGTTGATTTTTTTGTGAATATTGAACCATAATTTCATGCCAGGAATAAATCCCACTTGGGCATGGTGAATGATTTTCTTTAATGTATTGTTGAATTTAGTTTGCTAGTAATTTGTTAAGGATTTTTGCATCTATGTTCATCAGAGACATTGGCCTGAAGTTCTTTATTTTTGTGGCCTCTTTATCTGGTTTTGGTATTAGGGTAATACTGACCTCATAAAATAAACTTGGAAGTTTTCCTTCATTTTCTGTTTTTTTTGAATAGTTTGAGAAGGATAGGTATTAATTCTTTAAAAGTTTGGTAGAGGGGGGCCTGGGTGGCTCAGTCGGTTAGGCATCCAACTTTGGCTCAGGTCATGATCTCGCGGTTTGTGAGTTTGAGCCCCGCATCAGGCTCTGTGCTGACAGCTCAGAGCTTGGAGCCTGCTTTGGATTCTGTGTCTCCTCCTCTCTCTGCCCCTCCCATGTTCATGTTCTATCTCTCTCTGTCTCTCAATAATAAATAAACGTTAAAAAAAAAGTTTGGTAGAATTGTAGCGCCTGGGTGGCTAAGTCACTTGAGCATCTGACTCTTGCTTTTGGCTAAGATCATGATCTCATTCTTTGTGGGTTCAAGTCCCACATTGGGCTCTGTGCTGATCGCACAGGGCCTGCTTCGGATTCCCTGCCCCGCTTGCACTCTCTCTCTCTCAAAATAAATAAATAAACTTAAAAAAATAATACATACTTGGTAGTGTTCACCTACTAAGCCTTCTGGTCCTGGACTTTTGTTTGTTGGGAGTTTTTCATTATTGATTCAATTTCATTACTGGTAATCAGTCTATTCAAATTTTTCAGTTTTGGTAGGTTATATGTTTTCAGTAATTTATCTATTTCTTCTAGGTTGTCCAATTTGTTAACATATAATTTTTCATAATATGCTCTTAAAATCATTTGTATTGTTGTGGTGTTGGTTATTTCTACTCTTTCATTGTGATTTGGAGTCCTATTTTTCCTTTTTAAAAATTTTTTAATTTAAAAAATTTTTTTATGAGTCTGGCTAGAAGTTTATCAGTTTTGTTGATCTTTTCAAAGAACCATCTCCTAGTTTCATGGATCAGTTCTATTGTTTCTTGAGTTTCTACATCATTTATTTCTGCTATGATCTTTATTATTTCCCCCCTTCTGCTGGCTTCAGGCTTCATTTGTTGTTCTTCCTCTAGCTCCTTTAGGTGTCAGGTTAGGTTGCTTATTTGAAATTTTTCTGGCTTTTTGGGGCACCTGGGTGACTCTGTTGGTTAAGCACTGGATTTCAGCTCAGGTCATGATCTTGTGGTTCATGACTTCAAGCCCTGTGTCAGGCTCTGTGCTGACACCTCAGAGCCTGGAGCCTGCTTTGGATTCTATGTCTGTCTCTCTCTTGCCCCTCCCTGGCTTATGCATTCACGTTCTCTTCCTTTCTCAACAATAAACATTGAAAAAAGAAAATTTTCTTGTTCTTGATGTGGGTGTGCATTGCTCTAAACTTCCCTCTTGGCATCACTTTTGCTGTATCCCAAATGTTTTAGATCATTGTGCTTTCGTTTTCATTTCTCTCAGTGTAATCTGTTATTTCTTCTTTGATTTCTTGATTGACCCATTCATTGTTTAGAAGCATGTTATTTAACTCCTATATATTTGTGCTCTTTCCAGATTTATTTCTTGTCGTTGATTTCTAGTTTCATAGCCTTGTGGTCTGAAAAGATGTGTGGTATGACTTCAACCTTTTTTAATTCATTGAGGTTTACTTTGGGGCCTAATATGTGATCTATTCTGGAGAAGAGTCCATATGCACTTGAAAAGAATGTGTATTCTGTTGTTTTAGGATGGAATATTCTGAATGTATCTGTATAGCTTTCTGGTTCAGTTTGTCATTCAAGGCCACTGTTTCCTCGTTTTTCTGTTTGAATGATCTGTCCATTGATGTAGGTGGGGTGTTAAAGTCCCCTACTATTATTGTGTTACTATTGATTACTTCCTTTGTGATTTTATTAACTGCTGTTAGTACAGTAAAACTTTGGATTGTGAGTAACTTGTTCTGTGAGTGTTCCACAAGATAAGCAAACATTTCTAATAAATGTTAACCTGATAAATGAGCAACGTCTCACAATATGAGTAGTACGTGATGCTGAATGTCACACGAGCACAACTGAGCCAATGGTTCTTGAAATTCGTTTTGATATCTGAGTGCTTTGGATTACAACCATGTTTTCAGAATGAATTATGCTTGCAAACCAAGGTTTTACTGTGTTTGGGTACTCTCATGTTGGGTACATAAACATTTACAGTTGTTATATCTTCTCGTTGGATTTTCCCTTTAATGAGTATATAGTGTCCTTCTTTGTCTCTTGTTACAGACTTTGTTTGAAAGTCTATTTTGTCTGATATAAGTATTGCTAACCTGGCTTTCTTTTGACATCCATTTGCATGACAAATATTTCTCCGTCCCTTATTTTTCTGCCTGCATGTGGCTTTCGGTCTGAAACGAGTCTCTTGTAGGCAGCATATGGATGGGTCTTGTATTTTTATCCATTCCATCACCTATGTCTTTTGATTGGAGTATTTAGTCCATTTACATTCAAAGTAATTATTGATAGATATGCATTTACCGACATTTTGTTATTTGTTTGGTGGTTGGTTGTTGTTTTTTTTTTAGCTTTTCTGACCCTTTTCTTCTCCTCTTTCATTGTTTGCTGGCTTTTTTTAAGTGATGTACTTGGATTCCTTTCTCTTTATTCTTCGCATATCTATTACTGGTTTTTGATTGTGGTTAACCTTAGGTTTGTAGATAACATCTTCTGCATATAGCAGTCTATATTAATTGATGGTCACATAAATTTGAACCCATTCTTACTCCTCTACCCCCCACATTTTAGGTATATGGTGTCATATTTTACATCCTTTATTTTGTGAATCTGACTTTCACAGATATACTTGTTTTTATTGCTTTTATGTTTCTTATTTTTCATACTCATACTTACAGTCTTTCCTTTCCATTCAGAGCCCCTTTTAACATTTCTTATAGGGCTGGTTTAGTGGTCATGGACTCCTCTAGGTTTTGCTTGTCTGAGAAACTCTTTATCTTCCCTTCTATTTTGAATGACAGCTTAGCTGGTCTTGGCTGCAGACTGTTTTTTTCTTTTCAGCACTTTGAATATATCATGCCATTCCTTCTGGTCTACAAAGTTTCTGCTGAAAAATCTGCTGATAACCTTATAGGGTTTCCTCTTTCAGGGAACTGTCTTCTTGTCTCTTGCTGCTTTTAAAATTCTTTTTCAGTACTTTTTATCATTTTAAATACTATGTGTCTTGGTGTGGACCTCTTTGGGTTGATTTTGTTGGGAGATCCCTGTGCCTCCTGGATCTGATATATATTTCCTTCTCCAGATTAGGGAAGTTTTCAGTATTTATTTCTTCAAATAGCTTTTCTGTTCTCTTCTCTCTCTTCTTCTTCTGGGATTCTTATGATGCAAAAGTTATTACACTTGATGGAGTCATTGAGTTCCCTAAGTTTATTCTTATTTTGCATAATTTTTTCCTCTCACCTGCTCAGCTTGATTGCTTTCCACTACTCTGTCTGCCAGGTCACTAAATCTTTCCTCTTCTTCCTCTAGCCCGCTATTTATTCCTTCCAGTGTATTTTTAATTTTACTTATTGGGTTTTCCATGTCTGATTGTGTTTTTTAATCTATTTTTAAGGGTCTCATTGATGTCCTTCACTCTTCTTTCAAGTTTAGTGAGTATCTTTATGATCATTACTTTAAATTATCTCTCAGGCATATTGCTTATACTTGTTTTGCTTAGATCTCTTGCTGTGGTTTTGTCCTATTCTTTCATTTGGGACATATTCCTGTGTCTTCTCTATTTGTTTAACTCTGTGTCTATTTCTGTGTTAGTCTCCTACTCTTGAAATTAATGGCCTTATGAAGAAGAGGTCCTAGAGAGTCCTGCAGTGCAGTGTGCCCTGTTCACCAGAACCTGGCACTTCAGTGATGTTTCCTATGTGTGTTGCCTGTGCCTTCCTATTGTGCCCTGTCCATTTTTTCCTTCAGTCCAGTGGTCTGTATTGCTCTCTTTGCCTATTGTAGGCAGTATTTTGTTCCCGGCCACGTTGGGGCACACACCTTAAACAAGGTGCGTGTTGGTCTGTTTGCAAAACATCTTCACCACTGAGACCGGGGACTGCATGGAAAGGACACACAATTTTACAAGGTAGGCCTTGGGATTCTACAAGGCCCATGACTACTGCTGCCTCCAGGACAGAGGCCCCACAAAACACAAGGATCAGAGACATGGTGTTGCAAGGACTTCTGGGAGAGGGGACCTGCACCAAGACTGAGACCAGCATGACAGTGGGGCAGAGCTTGGGGTAAGCAAGTTAGGTAGTGAGTGTTGGTGCAGTGTATTTATGCTGGGGGTTTGGGGAAGAAAATGGCACCTGCCAGTTTCTTTGTTGCTGGAGGGAGCTTCCTGTGACTTGTGCCCCTCCTGGGACAGGCTCTGAGGTGAATAAATAATTCTCCCTCCCATGTGCCTCAGGCACTTTTAAAACTGCTACTTCTATCAGGTATCTCCACGGGTTGTTTGCCATGCTGTCTCTTTCAGGGCAGGGACCCAGCTTTCTATTGCCTTCTAGGCTCTTCCAGAACTGAGTCCTCCTGATTTTTAAAACGCCAGAATTTAAGTCCTTCTGGTTGTAAGAACTAAGGGAATTCAGCCCCTCTCACTTTTGAATCCAAATGTTATAAGGATTTGTCTCTGCCCCTCTCTCACCCCCAGTATGAGAGTATGTTTCTCACTCTTCTCTGTGACAGCTGTTCCCTCCCTGCCCTGGGACAGCCACCTTCCATTTTGATCCCCACCACCTCTCCACCCTTCTTACCCTCTTCAATGTGGCTTCTTCTCTACCTTGAGTTGTAGAGTCTGCTCTGCTGGTCTTCAGATCATTTTCTGGATTATTCACACTGATGTGAGTGTTATCTAGTTGTATTCATGGGACAAGATAAGCTTTCCTAAGTTTCCCTAAACTGCTAATTCTTGAAATTATGTTTTACACACCAATGATGAATACAAAGAATATTTGAAAGAAAGGATAATTGAGATCTCTTATAGCTGGAGAGCTTAGAAAAAGCTTAGGGAAGGAGTTTTGAAAGAGAGCTGAAGAGATCAAGGGCCTTCCTACAGAACAGAGGAGCACAGGCTTCCCAAGCTGACTAAATGGTCTGGGTTAAGGCAGAAACATTGGCCTGTGGTGGGTATGATTGATGGGATGTGGGGAGATTGGTTACTGGAACTTTCCATAAACACATATAGGATGGCAATAGCTGAAAATGGTGACACCGTGGCGCACTTTGAATGCCAGCCTGAGGAGTGTGTTTGTTGTCTGCATTTGTGGAAGAAAATCTAGCCACTTTTGACCATAAATGGGAATAAGAGAAAATACTGCCAGAAACATCAGCCAGCAGCCTGTCAGGGAAATAATGAGCCCTGCAAGAGTTTTGGCTGGGGAGTAGAAGCAGCTAGAAGGAAATAACTTGATAGATACTGTTTAGGCCTAATTGAAAGGGGTGCAGGGTGAATTGATGCAGAGAGGAAGGAGAAGGAGGACTGACCATGACTCATGTTTGCAGCCTGCAGGTTAGGAGAAGAGTGATGTGTTTAATCAAACACAGGGAACATAAGAGGGAAAGGTTGGGGGAAGATGATAAGAGAGAACCCGGCACATAAATAATAAGTCCTCATACTGACGCCACACGTTGGCATTTACAAAGTAATCTGGAGCCACCGTATTATTTGTTCCTCACAACGGTTCTGTAGAGAAAGGGCAAACCTCATCTTCTTCATTTGAGAGATGAAGAAAACCAAGAAAATTGTCGCTAGCATGGCCAAGGTCACAGAACTGGCAAATAGCAGAGCTGGGACTAGAATTCACGTGTTCTGATGAACGGTTTTGTGTTTTTCGTTATATTCAACTGGTAATATAATTAGTAACACAACTTTAATAAAAACCTCTTTGGATACGCACATCAGTGTGTGTTTGCATGGAGAGGAGGTAGTAAATGAGGGCAACAAAACTATTCTATAGATTCCTGTACTATTAACCATCTAGAAAAATCAGTCAACCACCTCAGACTTAACCATTTCTGGGACCTACCATCAGACTAAATGTAAGAGAGTTCATTGTTCATTGGCCTTTCTCAACTTCCCAATGACAACTTTTCAACCTTTTCTCCGAAAATCATTTTTCCTTGATGTCCCTTGGAGGATTTCCATGTCTTTGAAACTATTTGCCAGATAAAAACATGCATTTGAATTATGTGGATAAAGAGTTTTTGTAATACACATTTCGTTTCTTGTGTAGGACCTTTCATTTCAGAGGTGTGGGTAATGCCATTGATTAAAATACCAGTATCACACTGGAAATCTGACCCACGTCTTAGATTTATTTTAAATCAACAGTAAATTGAAAATGTTTTAGAATGTCAATAGAAACTTAACATTTTGTCCATATTTTGAGAAAGGCACAGTCTGATAAATTAATCGGATAACTAGATCATTATAAGAACACAGAATTCCAGGGGCACCTGGGTGGCTCAGTCGGTTGAGCATCTGACTTCATCTCAGGTCATGATCTCACAGTCTGTGAGTTCGAGCCCCATGTTGGGCTCTGTGCTGACATCTCAGAGCCTGGAGCCTGCTTCGGATTCTGTGTCTCCCTCTCTGCCCTTCCCCTGCTCACACTCTGTCTCTGTCTCTGAAAAATGAATAAACCTTAAAAAAGAAAAAAAAGAACACAGAATTCCACGGGCAACTGGGTGGCTCAGTCAGTTAATCATCTGACTCCTGATCTCAGCTCAGGTCATGACCTCATGGTCATGAGATAGAACCCCAGTTGGGCTCTGAGCTGAGCATGGAAGCTGCTTGGGATTCTCTCTCTCCCTCTGTTTTTGCCCCTCCCTCTCTCATGCTCTCTCTCAAAATAAATAAATAAACATTAAAATAAAAAGAACACAGGATTTCAAATTTCAAGGTCCTTTTGGGTTGTCATAAGCATTCATTTACCTACAGGAAATTCCTAATGTGAACTTGTTCTTTTTAAAACAGAATGCTTTGCAATATTATTTTTAAGAATCACGGTTAAATCAAATTTAAGCTGTGTTTGGTAAATCTTTCCTGGGCCTGAAGAAAGACGTCATAGAGAAGGCATTATCTGAAGTAGGTTTTAAAGGATGAGTAGAATTGTAAAGAGAGAATATACTTCGGTCAAGGGCAGAACACTCCAGGCAGAGATAGGAAAAAGTCATGAAAGAACTAAGATATTCTCTGATATTTAAGTAGTTTTGCATTAGAAAATATATATAAGTAAGGAGGAATTAAGACAAGATTTGGGTAGGTATCAGATCTTAAAGTAGCTTGGATGTAATGCAGAGGTTTAAAGATTTGCTCTGAATATGAAGATTCCTTTAATATTTTAAAAAAATTTTTTTAATGTTTATTTTTGAGAAAGAGAGAGAGAGTGAGCTGGGGAAGGGGCAGAGAGAGGGAGGCACAGAATCCGAAGCTAGCTCTAGGGTTTGAGCTGTCAGCACAGAGCCTGACATGGGGCTCGAACTCATAAGCCGCGAGATCATGACCTGAGCCAAAGTCGGATGCCCAACCGACTGAGCCACCCAGGTGCCCCTCCTTTAATATTTTTATACAGAGGAATAACAAAGTAAGACTGGGGTATTACAAATGTCACACTGAGTTCAGTAGGAGTGATTATAAAGAGATGGAGGTTGAGGAAGAGAAACTTTATGTCTAAGTGATAGAGAACAAAATCTGGGAAATGAGAGAAGCGGATTGTGGAGTCTGGGGAAGGAAAATGGACGAGTAACAGTGCTCACCTTGAAGATGAAAGAACAGGGACCTCATAACTATGTTTCAACAAAATGTATAAATACAGAGGGGCAAATCTCAAAAGACCAGGCTTCTGAAGTCCTACAATACACAAATGAGAAGTAACCTGAAGAGTCCTGTGTTGTGGCTTGAGAAGAAAGAGAAAATGTCCCCATTGGGTCATTGGACTAGATTAGGGTTGTAAAGAACTCAGTCAAGTTGAATTGGTGAATCCAGAGAAACCGGAGAAATTAGGAAAACTGGATGAACAGCAGCTACATTCTGATGTAAAGTAGGGCAGTGAGAAGCTGGAGGGCTGATTTAACAAGTCTCACATACCGTGTGCTAAAAGAGTGAGAGCAAAACCAAGAAAAAAAATCCAAAGGAGAGAAAAGGGAAAGACAAGATGCGGGACCCAGTGACAAATGAAACGCATATTAAAGGAAGCAAAACAAATTTCAAAATTCAGAGTTGTTCTAATTCAGGATGTCTGCTCACATTATACAATTCTATAAAGAAACTCCTCAGAGACTGAGAAAATGTGGTTTCTTTGTCAACGGGAGGAAACACATAGCAATTCCCACATGGGATTCGTACTTTTTCTCTCCAGCAGTCTTCTCCTGCATCTCTGGAGAGTCCAAATCAGGTGTTTACGTCTTCTGGTGTATATGAGGCCTCTGTGTGGTTTGTGAGGATCCCTGACCGGCCATGCCAGTTCCCTGGACACCTTTCTTCCCTGGAGTTTATGAAAAACAAAACCATTCTAAGGAGGGAGGCTTCATCCATCCGCACGGTGTAAATTTAAGATTCCTCTTTCTTAGCATTAAAGTCACATTTTGAAAAGACTGTAGAAATACCTCCTTTTTCATTGTAATCTGTCCATGTCTGTTGTGTATTCATTCGATTGATCTCTGGGCATGCCAGGCACCTTGGACGCGAGAAAGGATAACAAATTCTTTCCTAAACAAGCACATTTAGCCAAAATGAGCGTTTGTGTTTCTTTAATTATAAGTCTTCTTATATTAAGGTATCCTCGTCTGTATATATCACGAGTCAACAGTTCCTGAGACCCAGCAAACTGAAAAAAAGTTATGTTTTGTTTTAATTAATTAATTAATTAATTAATGCCAAGCCATGACTTCTACTCAAAAATCAGTTTATTTCAAGAGTAGTGTGAAACTGACACTTCAATCTAATGCTTTGGGCAGTGATCCTCTCTGCAAGAGAATTATCACTTTGGAGTAGATGTTTTTGCAAGCCTGGCACCATTGTAGGAATTAATTAGCAGTCATTTTAATGGATTTGAGCTAGGTGTTCTGTAAAGTCAGTCCTGTTAGAGGATTCAACAATTCTGTGTTTACGATTCTGTGCTTTACTAGGTATCTTAAGTATACCCACTGATTTCTAAAGGAATTTTGAAGGAAAGTTTTTATTTTGTGGGTTTTTTTGACTCTTGGCTTCCTGGAAATGAAAGCCATAATTCTTCCCTGAAACCTCACCAACAGGCCTTTTTCATTTCTATTCTGTCATAGTGAAGTTGCTTTTTTTTTTTATTTACATCCTGAACATCTGACAGAAAGAGGAATACAGATGATGAGTTGATAACAAATAGAGGCAGCCAAAAAGTAACCTTCACAGAAGTTCTTCTATAAACTACTTTGTTACCATTTCTTAATGCTAACTTGACTGAACTGTGAAATTGACTTTAGATTCGATTCTGCAAAAAAAGATTACATTTTATGAGACGTGACTAGATAATCCCATCAGCATTTAAGCAAGGAAAGGAAATATCAAAACGGCTCAGTTTCAACTAAATGTTCTCTTAATTTTAAATGTAAGTTTTGTGTGTGACGTATTTTTATTGTCATGAATATCATGCACAGATATTGTTATTACTGTCATGTTAATATTCTAAAATATCTGTTCAGCTACCCACCCCCACCCCCTTAGGAAATTGGATGAAAGAAGGAGAAAGAAAATTTGCACTAAAATATCTCTTCCAAAAATATTGAGAGATGCCATTCTATTCTCAATCACAGAACTACTTGGTGTCCAATTCAAACAAATACCCCTGCATTTGAGGAGGCTACATTATAGCAGTGGATGTTAGTAAGTCAAATACAGCCAGCGTATGTAAATAAGTCAGAAATATAGCATGTCAGATGATGACTGCAGATTTTGGAAAAATAAGTCAGATTACAGAATATGGGAATTTGTAGGTAGTGAATGGGAGATACGTTGCTATATTTCTTGAATTTCTTTTTTTATGGAGATAGAAGTTACATAAGAAAGGGTGCCTTTTTAAGTGAACAATTTGATGAGTTTTGGCACATGGATACTTGTATAATCAGTCAATATATAGAGCATTTCTATGTTCCCCAAAGTTTCCCTTGTCAAAGTCAATTAATTTCCCCAAACACCCTGCCCTGGTTAATCATTAGTATGCTTGTTGTCACTATAAATTAATTTTGCCTTTTGTGCCTGACTTCTTTTATTCAATATACTGTTTGTGATGTTCACCCACCTTGGTGTATAAATAGTTTGTTACTTTTTATTGGTGGTTGTATTCCAGTGTAGGTATATACCATGTTTTTATATATACATATTGACTTGTTAATAGAAATTCACATTGTTTCCAGTTTGGGTTGTTATGAATAAGGCTGCTATGAGCATGCATGTACGGATTCTGTGTCATACACTCGAAATTTCCTGAGAGTAGAATTTATGTGTTCTTACACACACACACACACACACACACACACACACTCATACAGCCACTCTGTGAGATGATGGATGTGTTAATTGGCCTGAGTGTGGTAATCACTTGTTTTGTTAATTTTGTGACCTCGTGAGTTAGGTTAAGGAAATGTTACAGGACTTCTGACCACCCTCCTCTTTGAGTCACCTGCTTTGCTATAAGGTGTTACTATTTTTATACATACCTAAGTTTACTTGCTTATATCAGCTTAAAAATTTTTCTCCCATCATCCAAAAAGACATCAGCCTTAACTATTGTTTTTATTCTTTCCTTGTCGGGTTTCATTTAAATTTAAACTGGGTTATGACATGAAATGGGAAACTTTCTTTTTGTATCTAAGATCTGAAATAGTACAAGTAACCTTAATGATATCTATTTTTCAACCGCTTCTTTTGAGACCCAATTCACATAGCATCCAACTCACCTATTTGAAGTGTTAACTTCAATGGCTTTCAGTATATTTAAACAGCTGTATAACTATCACCACAATTGACTAGAAGGTTCTCGTTGCCTCAATAAGAAATATCCACACCCTTTAACCACCACTCCAAACTGTCCATCTTCCTTCCCCCAGCCCTAGACAACAACTAATTCACTTTCCGTCTCTGAAGGTTTGCCTCTTCTGGTGAATTCTTATAAATAGAATCACCTTTGTTCTTTTGTGACTGCCTTCTTTACCTTAGCATGTTCTGGGGTTCATCCATGTTGTGGCATGCTGCTGAATAACATTCCATTGCATGAGCATACTACATTTTACTTGATCATTCATCAGGTGGTGGACATCTGTTATGAACATTCAGGTACAAGTTTTTGTGTGGACATGTTTTTACTTCTCTTGGGAATATACTTAGGAATAGAATTGCTGGATCATATAGTAACCCTCTATTTAACAATTTGAGGGGGTGTCGCACTCTTTTCCATAATGGCTGTAACTTTTCATTTCCACTGCAGTGTATAGGAGCCCTGAGTCCTCTACACTCTCACCAACATTTGTTATTTCTGTCTTTTTATTGCAGCCATTCTAATGGCCATGAAGTGGTAACTCAGTAGCTCTGATTTGCATTTCCTGAATAAGCAATGATACTGACCATCTTTTCAGATCTTTATTGGCCATTTGATTATCCTCACTGGAGAAATGTCTATTCAGATATTTAGCTCATTTTAATTTTTTGTCTTCTTCTTATTGATTTCTAATAGCCCTTTATATATTACAGATACAAATACTTTATCAGATACATGATATACAATATTGTTCTTCCATTCGGTGGGTTGTCATTTTGCTTTTTTGATGGCATCCTTTAAATTACAGTTTAAAAATTGACAATGTTTAAAGTCTTAGAAAAATTCTATTGTAAACTTTGCTGCTGTGACTGTTCAGCTCTTATCATTTTGCCAATTTTTCTTCTGATGATCTCCCTCATCATGATATTTGCATCTCACTTTTTCTCAGGTCAATTTAAAAATTTGCATTTTGACAATCTATATTCTCTATATTCTGAAATTGGCTGTTAAATGCATGGATCTCACATTGTCCTGTTAATTTGTCCTTTATCCCTAGTTATATCTCTATTTGATTCATAATGTTGTCTATTTATGCCTTCTCTTTTTTACTTGATGAAACTATTAAGTATTTTATCAGTATCTTTAAAGGACTAAGTGTTGGAACTATATATTCTTTCAAATGTTTTGTTTCTATTTCATTTATTTAGCTTTTATGTAAAAAGTTACATATAGTACTGTATTTTTTTCTTTAACAAAGAGGGTTTTTTCTACTATATTGTATTGTATTGTATTTTTTATTTTAATTCCAGTTTAGTTAACATACAGTGTTATTTTAGTTTCAGATGTACAGTATAATGATTCAACAATTCTCTACATTACCTAGTGCTCATAATGATAAGTTTACTCTTAATCCCCTTCACCTATTTCGCCCATCTCCCATCCACATCCCCTCTGCTAACCATCAGTTTCTTTTCTATAGTTAAGAGTCTGTTCTTTGGCTTGTCTCTTATTTTCTTTGTTTATTTGCTTTGGATCTTAAATTCCACATCTGACAGAAACCATATAATATTTGTTTTTCTCTGACTGACTTATGTCACTGAGCATCATACCCTTTAGACCTACCAATGTTGTAGCAAATGGCAAGAGTTCATTCTTTTTTGTGGCTGGGTAATATTCCATTGTGCATAGATACCACATATCCTTTACTCATCTATCTATTGAGGGACACTTGGGCTGCTTCCATAATTTGACTATTGTAAATAATGCTGGAATAAACACAAGAGTGTATATATCCTTTTGAATTAGTGTTTTTGTATCCTTTAGGTAAATACCTACTAGTGGGATTACTGGATCATATGGTAGTTCTATTGTTAATTTTTTGAGGAACCTCCATACTGTCTTCCACAGAGGCTGCACCAGTTTGCATTCCCACCAACAGTGCAAGAGGGTTCCTTTTACTCCACATCCTTGCCAATATATGTTTCCTCAGTTTTTTTCTTTTAGCCATTCTTACAGGTATGAGGTGGTATCTTATCATGGTGTGGATTTGCATTTCTCTGATGATGGGTAATAGTGAGCATCTTTTCACATGTCTGTTGGTCGTCTATATGTCTTCTTTGGAGAGACGTCTATTCACGTCTTCTCCTCATTTTCTAATTAAGTCATTTGGGGGTATTTTTGGTGTTGAGTTGTATAAGCTCTTTATATATTTTGGTGTTAACCCTTTATCAGATATATCATTTACAAATACCTTTTCCCACTCAGTATGTTATCTTTCAGTTTTATTGATTGTTTCCTTTACTGTGCAGATTTATATTTTGATGTAGTCCCAATAGTTAATTTTTTGCTTTTGTTGCCCTTGCCTCAGGAGACATATTTAGAAAAACACTCCTACCATCAATGTCAGAGAAATTACTGCCTGTGCTCTCTTCTAGGATTTTTATGATTTAAGGTCTCACATTTAGGCCTTTAATTCATGTAGAGCTTATTTTTGTGCATGCTGTAAGAAAGTGGTCCAGTTTCATTTGTCTGCATGCTGCTGCTCAGTTTTCCCACCTCCATTTGTTGAAGAGACTGCCTTTTTCCTACTGCATATTCTTGCCTCCTTTGTTGAAGATTAATTGATCATGTAATTGTGGGTTTATTTTTGGGCTTTCTCTTTTGTTCCATTGATAAAGGTATCTATTTTTGTGCCAGTACCATACTGTTTTGATTACTACAGCTTTGTAGTATATATTGAAATCTGGAATTCTAATGCCTCCAGTTTTGTTTTTCTTTTTCAAGATTGCTTTGGCTGTTCAGGGTCTTTTGTGATTCCATGCAAATTTTAGGATTATTGATTCTGGTTCTGTGAACAATGCTGTTGGCATTTTGATAAGGATTGCATTAAATCTGCAGATTGCTTTGGGTAGTATGGACATTTTAACAATATTAGCTCTTCTAATCCATGAGCATGGAATATCTTTCCATTTGTTTGTGTTGTCTTCAATTTCTTTCTTCAGTGTTTTATGGATTACAGAGTACTGTTTTATGGTGCACAGAGAATGGGTCTTTCACCTTATTGGTTCAGCTTATTCTTAGGTTTACTCCAAGAAACCCAAGTGCTGAGCATTTCCTATCCCCTTTTTTGCTCCACTCTGAGCTCCTGGCTTTTCTCACAGCAATTTGTGAAACTTTCCAGACTATAGAGGAGGAGACCCCATGCCAGGTCCCTCCTCAGATTCTCAACAGAGCTGTCTCCCTCACTTATAACCAGGACCACACAGTTTCATAGCTTTCTGCCTCAAGGGAGGCAAGTAGCTGAGAGTTAGAGATAGAAGCGGAAGAAGACACACTCAGTCCTTTCTGTGTCCCATAATTTCAAAACTGTTATTAATATGAAAACATTAAGAAACAAGGTATCCACGATTCAGAATGGAGGTCTCAGTTCACTTCCTGCCTGCTTCAAGAATTACAGGGTATTAATAAGTCCATCATTTCAAATTCCACTAATTATTATATGCCTGCAATATTAAGTTTCAGAAATAGAAGTGGCTTTAATTATATTTAAAAATATGATGAGTTAGGTGGAGAGACTTGGTGGCTCAGTTGGTTAAGTGTCTGACTTTGATTCAGGTCATGATCTCACAGTTTGTGAGTTCAAGCCCCACATCGGGCTTTCTGCTATCAGCACAGAGCCCGCTTTGGATCCTCTGTCCCTTTGTCCCTCTGCCCCTCCCCTTCTCTCACTCTCTCTCTGTCTCTCAAAAATAAATAGACATTAAAAAAAAAAAAAGAATCAGAGTTCAGCATGTCATGTCCTTTCTGAGATTTTGGGTTTTCTCTTTTTTTCTTTATTGTGGAATATAATATGTGAAAATGGAAGAATTGGAACATATATAAACATATTTAGGTTCAACCAGATCCAAATCTATTAAACTGTAAATTCGTCAATGACGACCCTCAGAATTACTATTTAATCAACAGTCTCGAAATCCATTACAATGGAATCCAGCCTAATGCTATCCAAATTCAATATAGCATTTTCTATTTGATTGGGATTCAAATTAGAGGAGACATAATTCATATCAAAGTCAATTAGAAATTTTGCTGAAACCTATTCAGAACATGCTGTTCCATCAGAAGGAACCCTGGCAGTCTACCTGGAAATGTACCAAAGAGTAATTTAGAATTAACACAACTGGGTACTTAGTATCTACTGTGTAAAGAACTTACAAAGGCTAAGGAAGAAGCATATATTTAAATCTCTCAAGGCAAATAACTAAGATTTTTTGGTATTAGATTGCACACCGTAAAAGTAAAAAGATACCTCGAATTTTCTGGTTTTTTTATCATTAATTATGTGTCTCAATTTATGTGGGTATAAGAATTCTAATACGATATCAACTCTACAAAGTTTAATGCGTTCTCAGTTAAATGACCATTAATAAATGGAAATATGAAAAAAAAAAAAAACAGTAACCACAACCATCAGTGCTATTTTGGGGGATGTGCTGTGAATGCAGAAAGAAGCAGGTGTGTAAGTGTGTGTGCACATACAGGTCTGTGTGTATGCAAGTTTGTGGACAGCCACAGGATGTGGGCGAACACAGACCTAATGATGAAGTATCTACCAGACCCAAAAGAACCTTGATCCACTTGTCAGATAAACTTCCTTAAAAATTTATGGCTGACATACAATTTTGACTGGAGCAGCTCTTTTAATGTCTGAAGATTCTGCTCAGATAAAATCCGTAGGACAGCCAATCGACCACTAATGGGCATTTTTTTAATGAAAAACAAACCATCATTAAAATGATTGTAAGTGCTAAAGATATAATGTCATTTTTAATGTTGTTACACCTACATTTCATCAGACTAAAAATAAAACAAGAACGCCACTGACCAACAAAGTAAACTAGATATTTACGAGGTAAACTAAATTGCAAAAAGGATTAAAGGAGAAAGAATCTTTATAAACCCAGTAGACAGAAACTAATCTGTCTGTTAGCTCTTTTAGTTGAGAATGACAGAGATATTTAAATTTTTAATTTGCAAAATCTGGGGAGCGCAAATCCTAGAAGTTCATCAGATGGTGCATATCGCTGTGTTTGAGAGCGTTTGTTCTGTGAAATGGTAAATTGAGGGAAAGCGACATCAGAGAATCCTTGCATGATAAAATGTCACATATCAGGGGCGCCTGGGTTGCTCAGTCGGTTAAGCATCTGATTTCAGTTCAGGTCATGATCTTGAGGTCCATGGGTTCAAGCCCCTCATCAGGCTCTGTGCTGACAGCTCAGAGCCTGGAACTTGTTTTGGATTCTGTGTCCCTCTCTCTCCCTCTGCCCTTCCCCTGCTTGCTCTCTGTCTGTCTCTCTCTCTTAAAAATGATAAACATTAAAAAAATTTTTTTTAATGTCACATATCATGCATGTCTTTTTATGTCAAATGATTTAACCCAAACTCTCTTATATTTCAGAAAGAGTCAGTTGTTTTATTCTAGAAGCTTCTTAAACAGTTTGTGTACACCTTTATTATAATATGTAGTGCAACTTAGTTTAACGGTTTAATGTGAAAAATAACAGCACAAATACACATGTACTTTATTTTTTCAAAATTAATACTGAGTGACTCATCAACCAGATTAATTAATACAATTTATGGTAACAGTATCTAACAAATCCTTTGTCATCCCTCATGATTTCATTCTCCTCTATTCTTCCTTCAGAGTTAATCACTACAATGAATTTTGTTTCAACATTTAATGGGCATTTAATTTTTTTATGTTTATTTTTGAGAGAGAGAAAGACAGAGACAGAGCATGAGTGGAGGAGGGGCAGAGAGAGAGAGAGAGGGAGACACAGAATCTGAAGCAGAACCCAGGCTCTGAGCTGTCAGCACAGAGCCCAACGCTGGGCTCGAAAGCACGAGCCATGAGATCACGTCATGAGCCAAAGTCAGATGCTTAACCATCTAAGCCAGTCAGGCACCCCAACTGGGCATTTTTAAATGAGATTTATCTTCTACAGATGTATCCATGAATAATAAATTGCTTACTTTCATAACTCAATTGATTTCTAACTTATATATCATGAAATTTACCTATTTTAAATGTACATTTCAATAGGCTTTTAGTAAATTTATGGAGTTATACCACCATCACCAAATTCAGTTGTTTTCTTTAAATTTTTTTGATGTTTATACTTATTTTTTTTCAATATATGAAATTTATTGTCAAATTGGTTTCCATACAACACCCAGTGCTCATCCCAAAAGGTGCCCTCCTCAATACCCATCACCCACCCTCCCCTCCCTCCCACCCCCCATCAACCCTCAGTTTGTTCTCAGTTTTTAAGAGTCTCTTACGCTTTGGCTCTCTTCCACTCTAACCTCTTTTTTTTTTTTTTCCTTCCCCTCCCCCATGGGTTTCTGTTAAGTTTCTCAGGATCCACATAAGAGTGAAACCATATGGTATCTGTTTTTCTCTGTATGGCTTATTTCACTTAGCATCACACTCTCCAGTTCCATCCACGTTGCTACAAAAGGCCATATTTCATTCTTTCTCATTGCCACGTAGTATTCCATTGTGTATATAAACCACATCTTCTTTATCCATTCATCAGTTGATGGACATTTAGGCTCTTTCCATAATTTGGCTATTGTTGAGAGTGCTGCTATAAACATTGGGGTACAAGTGTCCCTATGCATCAGTACTCCTGGATCCCTTGGGTAAATTCCTAGCAGTGCTATTGCTGGGTCATAGGGTAGGTCTATTTTTAATTTTCTGAGGAACCTCCACACTGCTTTCCAGAGCGGCTGCACCAATTCAAAGGAAACAACCAACAAAACTAAAAGGCAACCAACGGAATGGGAAAAGATATTTGCAAATGACATATCAGACAAAGGGCTAGTATCCAAAATCTATAAAGAGCTCACCAAACTCCACACCCGAAAAACAAATAACCCAGTGAAGAAATGGGCAGAAAACATGAATAGACACTTCTCTAAAGAAGACATCCGGATGGCCAACAGGCACATGAAAAGATGTTCAACGTCGCTCCTTATCAGGGAAATACAAATCAAAACCACACTCAGATATCATCTCACGCCAGTCAGAGTGGCCAAAATATACTTATTTTTGAGACAGAGAGACAGAGTACGAGCAGGGGAGGGGCAGAGAGAGAGGGAAGCACAGAATCCAAAGCAGGCTTCAAGCTCTGAGCTGTCAGCACAGAGTCCGACGCCGGGGGCAAGATCATGACCTGAGCCAAAGCCGGACACTCAACCGACTGAGCCATGCAGGTGCCCCACCAAATTCAGTTTTAAAACCGTTCCATTACCTCCCCACATTTCCCCCTTCAGTGTCCATATAAATCTCGCACCTACTTTTAGTCCTAAGCAAATGCTAACTGCTTCTGCTTTCATAGTTTCTGTCTTTTCTATGTATTTCATATGTACAGAATAATACAGCATGTGCTCTTTCATGTGCAGTTTCTTTATCACAGCATGTTTGTGATATTCATTCATATTTTTACATGACTTGATGGTTGACGCCTTTTTAAGGCTATGTAGTATACCATCATTCTGGATATATCATATCATGTTCCTTCGGTAACCAGTTTTTGCCTAGTATGATGCTATTCTATGAACGTTGACATTCAAACTGTTGTGTGAATATATATTTTCATTTCTCTTTATTAGAAACTCAAAATTTGAATTATTGAGTAATAAGATAAGGGTACTTCAAGTTTTTAACAAACTGTCAAGTTGTTTTTCAAAGTAACTATTGTATTTAAATCCCCACTGCAATACATAAGAGTTACAACTTCTCCAGCTAACCAATGCATGGATTTTGTAAGTCTTTTATATTTTAGCCATTCTAGTATATGTCCAGGGGTACCTCACTGGGATGTTAACTTGTATTTCTGTAATGAATCATGTTTAGCATATTTTTCTGTACTTATTTGCCATTTGGACATCTTCTTTGATGAAACGTCTATTGATATATTCTGTCTTTAAAATGTTTGGGTTTATTTACAATTAGATTGTAAGAATTATTCCTTTTTTTATATATTTGTGATAAAAGTCTTTTGTCAGATATATTCTGTGCCAATGTTTTTTCCAGACTGTTGCTTGTCTTTTCATTTTCTTAATAGTGTCTTTCAGAGTGAAAAAGTTTTAATTTTGTGAAGTCCAAATTTTCAATATTTCATCCTGTTTATTATGTTTCCAATTTCATATCTAAGAAATGTTTTTCTAACCCCAGGCCACAAAGTCTTTTTTACTATGACTTCCTTCAGAATTTTCTAGTTTCAGTGTGTGTATTTAAGAATGTAATCTATTTTGACTTAATTTTGATATATGTTATTGCATAAAACTCATTTTCTATCTGACATTATCCGTTAACAGTGAGTTCAGATTGGTTGCAGGATACAAAATCGATACACAACAATCAATCTCAGTTCTGTGCGTTAACATGAAACATGTAAAGCCAAAATTAAGAACACAATATCATTTAATATTAATCCAAGGAAAATGAAGTGCTTAGATATACATTTAACAAAACATGTATAGAATATTGTACTGAAAATTCTGGTGAAATATATCAACGGAAACCTAAATATATTGCGAAACAGATGATGTGTGTGGTTTGGAAGACGCAACAGAATAAAGGTCTCAACTGAGACATCTTGTGTCTCAGAGAAGGTCTCTCATAATAATTTTTCAGCAGCCATATAACTGTTCTTTATTTGGCTATTCATAGTACAAATGTTAGGTAAAAACCAGAGAGTATAACATAGTATGTTTTCATTATGTATCCTTATTTATGGAAAAATGAATTTTCTTATTTAAAATATATCTTTGATGATTTTTAGCAACTCACTTACCTTTGTTCCTTCCAGTTTCCTCTAAAATGAAGGCTCAGAAGCTAAATAATTCATGGTGTACTTCAACATTAAAGACTTTATGGCATAATGTCTTCCCTTTCTGTCATCACCTTACATTTTTCAATGTTATCATGTCTGGAAAAAGAAAGATGATCTTATAACCCTGATTATCATAATTCTACTATGGATGCGGGCCAGATTAGAATTAGCTAATAATAGGCTTGGTATCAAAGTATTAGGTTGAGGAAGAGAAATGAATGTTGATAAGTGGTCTTCAGTCTAAAAGCCCCTGATGTTAAACTGAAGTGAGTAAAAAAGGGCAAACACAAGAGGCAACGATTTTAGTAGCCAGTTGGTTTAAAGAGTGTGTGTGCGGTGAGGCTATGGCATTAAGAATCTATCAAGGAAAGCTGGTTGGGTGGTACAAGAATCAAGTTCATGGACCTTAAACATTCAATGAGATCATTCCTTCTATGAGCAAGTCACTGTTTTTCAAGATAGAACGATCTTTAAAAGGATTCAGTATTGTCACGATGTCAGTTTTTTCCAATTTGATCTATGTAATTCAATGCAATCCCAATAAAAATTCTAATAAATTCTGTTGTGGACATTGACAAACTTACTCTAAAACTGTTCTCAGAGAGCAAAAGACCTAGAAGAGCCTGCACAATAATGAAGAACAAAGTTGGATGACTGACAGTACACAACTTCAAGACTTACTATAAATGTATAGTAAACAAGACAGTGCGGTATTGGTGAAAGAAGAGACAGATAGGTTAATGGAACACTAGACTAGAGACGCCAGAAATGAACCTACAGAAATATAGTCAACTTACCTTTGACAAAAGAGCAAAGACAATGCAATGGATGAAACACAAAATACAGTCTCTTCAACTAATGGTGCTAACACAACTGGACATCCACTTGCAAAAACAAACAAACTCAGACACAAACCTTGCACCTTTCAGAATTATAGACCTTAATGTAAAACACAAACTATAACATTTTTAGAACATAGCAGAAACATTGGAGAAAATTTAAGTGGCCTTGGTTTTGGTGATGAGTTTTCACATACAAAGTAGATGCATCCACATGAGAAAAACTATGTAAGGAGGATTTCATTTAAATTAAAGACATCTGCTCTGCATAAAGACCTGGGTAGGAGTGAAAACATAAGCTACAGATTGGAGAAAGATATTTGTAAAACGCGTATCTGGTAAAGGATTTGTACCTAAAATACGTTCCTAAAATTTGGACCTGAAAGATAAGCTACAGACCGGAGGAAGATAGTTGTAAAACACATACCTTATAAAGGGTTTTTACCTAAAATATGTTTCAACTCTTAAAACTCAGCAATAAGAAAATAGAATTTTGACAACAAAAGGACAAAAGATCTGAACAGACGCTTCACCAAAGAGGTGTTATACAAATAGCAAATAAGCACATGGAAACATGCTCAATGTAACATGTCATTGAGGGGATTGCAAATTAAAACAGCAATGAGCTACCACTACCTACCTATGAGAATGGCTCAACTCCAAACTACTGAAAATACTAAATTCTGACAAGGATAAGGAGTAACAAGAGCACACTTTCATTGCTGGTGGGGATTGTGAAATCGTGCGGCCATTTTGGAAGACAGCATGTCAGTTTTTTACAAAGCGAAACGGGACTTACCACAAGATCCAGCAGTCATGCTCCTATGTATTTATATCCCCAATCCAAATATCCGTCCATAAAAACACTTGAACGTGAAGACTTATGGAAGCTTTAGTCATAACTGCCAACGCTTGGAAGCAACCAAAATGTCCTACGATAGACGAACAGATAAACTGTAGCCCATTCATACAATGGAATAATATTCAGCAGTAAGAAATGAGCCACCAAGCGATGAAAAGACCTATAGGAATCTTAAATGACTATTGCTAAGAGAAAGAAGCCAGTCTGAAAATGATACACATTTGTGGTTCCGACTCTATGACATTCTGAAGAAGATCAAACTTGAGACAGTAAAAAGATCAATGGTTGTCAGTGGTTTGAGAATTGGGAAGGATAGATGAACAGGGAGATCATGGAAGATTTTAAGGTACTGGAACTATTCTGCTTGATTATAATGGGGGATACACGACATTATGCATTTGGAAAAACCCACGAAACTCTATGACACAAAGAATAAACTCTAATGGGACTTAGGAACTAAAGTTAGTAATAATGTATTGATATTGCTTCATCGATTTGAACAAAGTGGCTACACCAAAGCAAGATACTAAAAATAGGGAAACCGAGAGAGGGAAAAGTAGAATATGAAAACTCTGTACTGTCTGCTCAATTTTTCTGCAAAATGAAAACTGTCTTAAAAAATAAACTACTCACTTTTTAAAGAGCCACACACAGGGTCAGGTAGAATTTAGGAGTGTATACATCTGTCATGAATTTAAAATGGTATGTTTTAATTAAAAATAGGGCAAACACTATATAAGCCAGACTGAGATATCGTCAAAGAAATAAAATACAGTAAATCAAATAAACTTCAAATTTCCATGTAACATAAACTGTTGACTGTTAGAAACTCTAATATTATATTCTTAAATCACCTGATTATGATTTATTAATGAATCCTAGATGAACTAGATCCCCTGTTGATAAAGTTCTGTTTAATAAAAAGATGAAAATCATTGGCAGAGAACAGGTCAAAATTCTGGGCCCTGAACGTTTAAAAACTTATATTCACCACCTGACTTTAGATCTGTGCTATGGGCTATTGAACCCTCAGTATATTTGACAAAATATAGAAAAATAGTTTCCTGGGTGATTTATTAAAACTGTAAATGCATTTTGGCAATTATTTTTTATCAAGGCACTGAAATAGGCACTGAGATTGCACTCATCCTGCATATAAGGGTTTTGAGTCCTCAGAAAACTCTAGAAATCAGGTAATATGTGTAAGCTGGTGAAGGGTTCATCCCGTCAGGTTGTCCTATAGAATTCATTTCCTTTGAGTATTGGCCCAAATGTAACATTCTAAGAAATGTGTACCCCTGATCCCTCTGTTAAAACTGTGGCTCCCTCTAATCTCATTATGCTGACAGACCTTACTCTACTCTGCCTTCCTATCGCATCTTTGCCTACGAAAACTCTGTAGGATATATTGATCTGAGAAGAATAGATTCTGACTGTGGGAGAGAAGGGGAAAGACGTAGCCTGAGGTGAGGACATGTGGTGAAGTGTCTTGAATAAGGTGGTTGTTTCTCCCAGCACTTAGTCTAGCATGGTTCTTCTGGTAACTTGCTGGTGAACCACCATAGACAGTGCATGCCACAAGCAATACTCTCTGAACAATCACAGCGACAGGACTGGCTGGCCATAACTATACTGCACTGTTCTACCATTAGAAAAAAAATAATTCTGTGAACCACCCCCCAAAAAGGTTTTTATTTTTATTAAAAAACATTTTGGGGAGCACCTGGGTGGCTCCATTGGTTCTGTCAGCTCTGTCTCGAAAACAAATCAACATTAATAACAAAAAATTTTTTTAAAAATTGATGACATTTTTTTAAAAACAAAAAAAAATTCTCTGGATTTGAGGTCATGATTCTTTCTGCTTTGATGCTGTCATATGTTTTCTCAGAACATTATCTATTATATTTGTGTCTATCAGAAAGTTAAAAGTATAAAGCAGCCAGTTGATATGCAAAAGCCTTGCCATGTGTCAATGGCAAAGAGCATCTCTGCCAAGCATTATTGAAAACTGTGAAGGGCAAAAGCTGTGGTTGTGATTACAGAGGAGTTTGGAGACTGAGTTGGCCCAGTGGTACTTGAGTGTCACAGATGGGCTGCCCACAAAACCAGCACTTGGAAAGATCACCATGGAGATGATTTTTTTAAATAAACAAAGAAATTGTGAACATTTCCATCTGGCTGTAAGTTGTTGAGCCTTGTGTAATGGTCAAGGGGGAATAACCTGTTCAATATATGAGGCCACTGAAACGGCAGACCACTGGACTGGATACCTACCTTGTGTCTTAATTCCAAGGTTTTAGATCAACTGGAGAGGTCATTGTTTTGACATAAACTAACCTATAATGATTACATATACACAGTAAAAGTGCAACAGAAAATTAACATTATCACATGTGCTTCCCACCGCTGACATAATTTTCTTCTCTAGGATGTCCCTCTTGGGGGACAGAAGCAGAAACATACAGCAGCAGAAACATACAGATTTATGCGAGGTTAAATTTTTTAAGGAGGTACTTTACAAATAATGTTATGTATCAGTTAGGTTTAAGTTCCCTTTGAAGGAAGACAATTCCTTCCTTGTCCCCCCCCCACTCTAGCTTAATAATAACTTATTGTGCAAGTAAATGTATATAATAAAGACCAGATTTTTTTATTTTTTTTATTTATTTTTTTTTTATTAAAAAAAATTTTTTTTAACGTTTATTTATTTTTGAGACAGAGAGAGACAGAGCATGAACGGGGGAGGGGCAGAGAGAGAGGGAGACACAGAATCGGAAGCAGGCTCCAGGCTCTGAGCCATCAGCCCAGAGCCCGATATGGGGCTCTAACTCACGGACCGTGAGATCGTGACCTGAGCCGAAGTCGGACGCTTAACCGACTGAGCCACCAAGGTGCCCCGCAGATTTTTTTATTTTTTTTAAATTTTTTGAAGTTTATTTATTTTTGAGAGAGAGAGAGAGTGAGCAAGGGAGAGCAGAGAGAGAAGGAAACACAGAATCCAAAGCAGGCTTCAGACTCTGAGCTGCTGGCACAAAGCAGGATGTGGGGTTTGAACTCGCAAACTGCAAGATCATGACCTGAGCTGAAGTCAGATGCTTAACCTACTGAGCCACCCAGGCGCCCCAACCAGATTTCTTTTTAAATGTCAAAGTAAAAAGCAAGCCTCCAAGTATCATTAATGGGAAAGAAAAAAATTCCGAAATCTTTTTCTTTTATTCTTCTAAGAAGCTCTACATTGTAGAAGGCACAGAATTCATGTGAATCACAGGACAAACTATTGTAACTAGAATTTAGGCTCTTCCATTAGTTAACTGTATGTCCTTGAGCAAGTCACATAATTTCAAAGAGAAAATTTTTCACCAGAAAAAGTGAAAGCAATGGTTAAAAAGTCCCATTGATCTACCTATGTTACAATTGTGTTGTGAAAACTGAGAAATAATGAAGTTAGAGAGTGCATTCTAAATACTCAAACACAATACAAATCAGTGACTATTATTAATATCTCTTTGCATTGTGACAGAGGAAAGAAATATTTTAGCTGCAAATCAGCCCATGGTAAAGTGAATTGTAACATATCTCAGAGAAGGCATGCCATTGATCCCAAGTGTCTCAGTAGAATCATATTTATGAAGAGCTGTGGCTTGGACCCACTAAAGTATTTGATATTAATTAACTTGCTTTTAATTTCTAAAAAATTTGCTAAAGTCATAAGTGCCTAGGTGCTGTTATGAAACATTACTTCAGGCTTATGGTCAAACACATATAATTTAGCATCATATTTAACCCCCCCTTTCTACAATTATTTTTAAAAATATAAAATGCCTAAAAATGTGTTTTCATTCTTTGATAAAATAATCTCTTTTACAAATATTTTGATGACTGTCAAGATTATCCAGCTAATTATTCTTAAATATTTTGCATTCTTCTGTAAATTTTAAATTTCAGATCTGTAGTTTCCCACTGTTGCCATTTCATTGTATATGCAAAGTAGACCAGTGGGCACAATATCCAATGACGGTATTCCCCGAGACATAGGTAAATACATGTGCTAGTTCACAGGTCTTTGAAGTATACTTTTTTTTTAAATTTTATTTACTTTTGAGAGAGAGAGAGAGAAAGAGAGAAAGAGAGAAAGAGAGAGAGAATCCGAAGCAGGCTCCAGGCTCTGAGCTGTCAGCATGGAACCCGACGCAGGGCTAGAACCCACAGACCATGAGATCATGACTTGAGCCGAAGTCAGACGCTTCACTGACTGAGCCACATAGGCGCCCCTCTCTGGTATATTCTTAAATCTAATCTATCATATTTCCCACATATCCCAGTCTGTAATTTGAAATAAGCCATGCTATTTAGATGTGTTTACTTTTGTTCTAACGGGGATAAATGTATTTTTTTCTGAAGACTACTGTAATAGAGAATTGTCCCTCTGTATTCTGTACTAAACATTATATCTTTTTTCCTTTTGTCAGAGTAAATCTCAGTAATAAGACATTAAACTTCCTGGTTACTCATTAGCAATGTGTTTTCATTTGTGATCAGTGAAGATACACGGATCATTTTATTTTTCCATTTCTAAAGAAATTTAATCTCCTTCTCAACTGTCTATATCTAAATTTACCCCATCCCTTTCATTTTTAGAGTATCTGATGCTTGTTTACAGAGTCCTTCAATATCTCATGATGGATTTTTCTGTGTTCTTCAAATTAAATATATATATGTAATATTATCACCTAGATTTATGAAGTTTGAAATATCATTTAAAGTATTATTTTTATTCTGTCAAGGAAATGTTAATTCACTGGCACAATGTAATTGGTGAAATGCCTTTCTTAATAAAAAATACCCAGAAGATAAAAAAATAACCGTGAATTGCCATGGCAAAGCATGAGCCTTTATCTCATCTAGCCATTAAAACTTAATCAGGTTCTCATAAAAGTCCGCTGCAGTGCCTGGGGTGATAGAATGCTTTCGAGGGCTGTAAGGTAATATTCTTCCTACCCTCGTGAACGTGCACTAAGTGAGAGCTCCTCCTCATAATTCTCTAACCCTCAGAACTGACACAATAAGCAAATAACTTGTGTATATTCCTCCTAGCTCCACTCTTGAAAGAGGCAAATTCATAGCTACAAGCATATAGGAATGCTGCTTTTCAGACTCTCCTCTGCCATATTAGAAATGCTTAAGGGCATATTTGGGACATCTCAGCACAATTAACAGTGCCTTCAGAGCAAATATGCCACAAACCTCTTTCTTTGGGTAGCACTGGCTAGTCCTGAGTGTTTCCATGGAGCAGAGGTGGGGTAGACCCTAGAGGAGTTTAAACTTGCAGAAGCGCAGTGCTCGTTTCATACAGTAGCCTGCTTTCATATTCATCCAGTTAATTTATATTGGAAATCACAGGAAAGAAAAACAATGCCAACCTTTCATCTGTATTCCAAATGCATGCTCTTCTAGAATATTTTCATATTATAGGAGTGCAGTGTCTTCTAAGGAATTGGATCTCAAATAATGTGTTTTACAAGTACACATTTGCAGCTATTCAAATAATATTGTAGTTATTTTGGACCAGACTTGATATGACTATTTGTTTGGAAAAGCCCCCAGGATACATGTGTACAGAATGTAGGTGTTTCTTAAATGACCCATAATTTGTCAACTTAGACATAAGAGATAATTCAATTAAACAGGAAGTTCAAGGTGAAAGCGGAGGTATGTTAAGGAAGTAGGGAAAGTGTAGGATTTAAACTTTTTGGCCAAAAATTTGCAATAAAAATAAAACTGAAAATATCTAGCATGACAATGTTAGGGTTGATGAAGAAGAAATGAAAATTAATCAAGTATCTTCATCTGAAAGGATGCAGAGAATCGTGGGCATGCATCAGGGTATCTAATCTTCTTCCCCCAGATGATTAGATGCTTTGTTTTTTTTCAGAACAAGGACGTTTTGTTTTTTCATTCTGGCACTAACTTTTGTGGCCTTGGTACTTCCGTTAACTTCCCTGTCTGTCCTAATGACTAAGCTGTTTTCAAAGCTGAGTGATTAACGATATCACGTGCCGTCTTTGTAGTTTGTATCAGAGACTGGCTTAAGATTTCTTGAGCTTTCTAACACTAAACATGGTCAAAAGCAGTCCCTGCAGACTTTAGTGTCTTAAATTATTCATTTAGCTATTAGCACACAAGAGATAAATAATCGTATATCCTTGGAGGAAACCACGTAGGTACAGAGACCTCTGGTACAAAAAATAAGAGACAGGAGAAGGAGGAGAAAAAAAAATGATCTAATATACATCTATAGATTGAAGAGAAAGTATTAAATATCAATTGGCTAAAATTTTCCCAGAATCGATAACTTACATTAATTTTCATATACAGGAAACACCATAAATCTTAAGCATGGTAAGCAAATATAAACCTACTTGTGGGTTACATCATAATGTCAAGGAGAAAAAAAGTTAAAGGCCAGAAATAAGAGGCAGATTAACCATAAAGGTAACAAGCCTGCAGTGAATTTCTTAAAAAGCAATGATAGATGTCAAAATATAAGGGAAGGTGGGATGTAAAATAGTACACATATTCTGGACAAGAGCAGCCGGTTTCTTGAAAAATTAAACATTCACTTAGCATGTAATCCAGCACCTACACTCTTGGGCATTTATTCCAGAGAAATGAAAACTCATGTACACACAAAATCCTAAACACAAATGTTCATGGCAACTTCAGCTTAATAGCCAAACACCAGAAACAAACAAAATGTCCTTCAAAAGATGACTGGTTAAGCAAACTGTAGAACGCCCAAACTGTGGAGTGCTCCTCAGTTATAAAAAGGAGCAGATCACGGAAATAACACAAAGTGGCTGGATTGCAAGGAAAATGTGCCCAGTGAAAAAACTCAGTCTCAAAAGGCGATATGTTCTGTGATTCCATTTTGTGTAACATTCATGAAATGGCAAAATTATCGAGACTCAGAACCATTAATAGAGATTGATTAGTGCTGAGGGGTGGGGACCCAAAGCTGCGGTTATAAAAGGGATTCTTATAATGAAACCATTCAGGGTGTTGACCGTGTTGGTGGACATGAACTACACAGAGGTTAGAATTGCACAGAACAAATGCACACAAAACTGAGTGCATGTGAAATAGCTGATTTCTGAGTAAGGTTAATGGAGTGTATCAGTGTCAGTTTCCTACTGTGCGATTGCTCTGTAATTATGCAAAATGGCACCACCGAGGGAAGGTAGGGAGAAGGTATACGAGGATCACTCTGTGTTATTGTCTACAACAGCGTGTAAATCACAAAATCAAAAGGTTTTTTTAAGAGGTTACCTCAAAAATTAAAAATAAAGAGATAAGAGGGGAGGAGGACGATTGTCAGTCACAAATTCAAAGGGAATTAGTTGCCATATTTAATTTCAAAATGAGGTTAGTTTGTGAGAGTGTAATTATAGCTTTTTAGTGCTAAGAGAAAAGAAATATCAATGTAGAATTTCATATCCAACTCTATTTTCATTTTTGAAAAGGAAAACAAATACTTTTTCTCCCCATAGAACTAACACTGGTTGTGTTTCTAACATATCTCATTGTTTGGGTTGAATTGTTTGCCCCCCAAATGTATATATCAAAGCACTAGACCCCAGTGTGCCTGTGTTTGGAGACAGAGCCTTTAGGGAGATAATTAAATTTAAATAAGGTCATAAAGGTGGGGCCCTAATATGATAGGACTGGTGTCCTATAGACACGAGAGCTTGCTCTCTCTGTGTGTCCTGTTTCGCTCTCCACAGGCACACAGACAAGAGACCAAGAGAGGACATAGCAAGAAGGCAGCCTTGGAGAAGCCAGGAAGCCAGCTTTCATCAGAAACCAACCTTGATGCACCTTGACCTTGGACTTTCCAGCTCTGTGAGGAAATACATTTCTGTTGCTGAAGCCAACCAGTCTGTGGTTTTCGGTTATGGCAGTCCTTTATCTCATCACTAAAGGAACTTGTAAAATATGCTCTTAAGGAAGAAGAAAATTGAAAATCAGGAATGGAAAAATGAGCAAAGTCACAATGAGAAAATCCAAATAGTGACCCCACAAAACAACATCAGAAATAAGAACTGATTTGAGAGACATATGAAACTGGAGTGTTATTAATGAATATATATATTTTATATATTAATAATGAACAATAGTGAATACATATTATATGTTAATAATGAATAATAACAAATATGTTTTATATGTATATATTTGAAAAGGATTTTAAAATGGAAAAGATGTATTATCTGGAAGAAAAGAAGAGATAGTTTTTTTCTTTAACTTAAGAAAAGGCCTTAGTATAAAAACTTACCTTAGATAACATGTAAACAACTCAAAAAGAAATCCAGAAAGGAAGGAAGGGTAGTTCAGTGTTAAGCATCTTTATATTGTTTGAATACAAGACCTTTGTGAGGTATATACCTTTCTGTCAGGTATCTATCTAATCTATCTCTATAGATGGCTTTTTGTGTCTTAAGAAATCTTTGACTCAACAAGCCGACAAACATACTCTGTTGTGTTTTATTCTAAAATAATTATGAAGCTTTTTAAAGGCTATTATGGTCTTCATGCCCTAAGCAGGAGAGGGAAAAGAGTCTGGGCAGGTGAAGGGGTGTCGGCTAATACCCACTCCAGGCAGTACTTGGTGGCGTGTGGGGGGAGCCGATGGCACAGCCCTCTCCTGGTCTCCCCACTCTCCGTGGGAGAGCTTGCTGGCATGTAGGGGGATTCAGACTCCTGTCCGCACACCTCCTCCTTCAGGGCTTCCTACCCATCCTAGCCTACGCTTGACTTTAGCAATTTGTTAAACCCTCAAAACCAATATAACACTGTATGTTGACTATTCTGGAATTAAAAAAAAAAAAAAAAACAAAAACAGTAAAAAAGTTGGAGGTGAAAATTTTTACCAGTTTATACAGCATTTAATGGCACTGTCCTAGGTAAATAAATGCTTGGGTCTGGTTTTTCCCTGGAGGCCCTTTTCTCTCACCAGATTTCCAGTTAGTTGTTGGCCCTGAGGACTTAGTTCTCTGAGGGGCTCAAGAGAAGCCACTGCTTTTCAGTTGCCTTTGTAAGGATAGATGTCATATTGTTTCCAGGTCTCTAAATCTCCATAGTGAGCCTGCACCTGGTTCAAATTTATTATATTACTATTTATTAAACATTGTAATCACAGATGCTTTGCCTTTAGTCGACAGCAATTTCTGGTTCTAAAGGCTTAGAATTACACTGCTGATTTTTGTTTGTTGTATCTTATCTTTTATGGGTTCATATTTTATTGATATTACTCCAGGGGCCTGATTTGGAATTGATTTATCGCAAAGATGATAGTTTTGTTTATGGCATGAGCCAGGGGAGCACTTCAGACCACTTCTAGTCTTGGAGCAACATTCTGAGGTTCAGCTTTCTCCTCTTCTGCATGCCCAGTATCAGATCTCAAACCCAGACATGGAACATTTTGTCCCCAGGGAAACCCCAACTCTTCTTACTTCTGAGTTCGGGGTTTTTTTGTTGTTGTTCGTTTGTTTGCTTTTGACAGTTTTCCTTGTTTCTTGTGAATCTAGTGATGCTCTTTAAATATATTTCAGGGTAAACTTAGTTCTATTATAATGAACTATGTCAAATTGTCAGTTCCACTATTTTTGAACTCCAAAAATGAAATTTTCAATAGTTCGACCTTATATTCTCAGTAAAGGATCCCTCCAAAATAATTCTTCCACTGTATTGCTAGAAAAGTGTGTTGTTCTCCTTACTTTTTTGCATACCAGTCATGGTGATACAGTCTATCTTTTTTTAAATGAGAAATGTAAATGATGACAAGAATTCCAGGTAATGAGACCTTCCTTGTAAGCAATGCATGCAATTCAGAATGTTCATAATATATTTAGACTCAAATAACCCGTTCATTTCTTAGGGGAATCCATAAGAAGAAAATGTATGAAAGCAAAATGAGGCCATAATTGGAAAGGTTTAATATGCCAGTTTAACACCTTTGGTTATAGGACATCAGCACATTAGTGTCACCAAAGGATTAAGAATAAGAAAGAATCCGAATGTAAAACAGCATCATAATGCAATTCATTTGACACTAGAATAGGACTTTAAGACAGAACCTGAAGGTTAGGGAGATGCCAAGAATTTTCTTATAATATTATATACATGAAGTGAGCAGAATTCATTAACATCACAAAAAGAACAGGAAGAGTGAACAAGAATATGTTAGAAATGCCAGGATTTCACATTTGACTGGGTAGAGGGAGAACCGTGGATAAAGCCAAGATGAATTGGCCCAGAGAAAGAATATATAATTTATGAATAAATAGCAAAGACATAGAAAATCACTTAAGTTATGTTGACTTTGAGGTGTCTGGCAAACACAATCCCACTTTTAAGGAAGAAAATTATCTTTTGGCATAAAACAAGTAACATATATAAACTGAATATAAATATAAACACCACAGTCATCTGAAGACTAGAATAAGTAAAATTAGAAGGAAGGTTATGGTCATTTTGGATTAGAATTTGTATAGAGGTAAAGCTAAAGATAAAATTATTGTCTTGTTTCAGTTTTAGTCAAAGAAAGCCCTGTATAGCAAAGACTTGTTTATTCGTGTTACATAAGTGTTGAAAATTGGCACGTAGATGTTGGGGCCAACAAGAAAGGTAGCAGGCTTTTAAATATTCTGATAATCCACTGAGCTTTGGAAATGAACCTCAAGAAACATACCCATACTAAGAGTTTAAGTAATGCTAATAGGACACATTATTGGTTGCTGCTTGCTACATTCAGCTGGCATTCTGCTTCATTGTTTTCATTTACTAGAGAGTTTGTGTGGTGCTTTTTGTTTGGAAATATTCATAATGCATAATTAGAAATTCAAGATGGCATATTTCAACATTCTTTCACAAGAAGAACACATTCTTTCACACAATATTTTTTCCTTAATTTTTAGAACAACTTTGAAATTCGGCAACTGGAGTGTAACACTTCTCTTAGCTAAGTGAGAATTCTTGAAAGCATTGCAGACAATGAATATTTAAAGGATGATTTATTGTGTAGTTGATTGCGATTTCAGTTTTTATGATTTCTAAGTGCTGCCAACTGAAAATATGAGAGAAATAAAATACACTACCCCATATCCAGAAGCAAGTTTTAATTAAATTATAAATGGTAAACTAAGACAGCTCTTATGGATTGGTATCATTAGAGTACAGATAAAGTTCCAATCATCCACTAAAAATAAATGAATAATTTATTTTATTACTGTGACAATACCTATCCTATTCTATTTATGTTTATTCTGTCTGTGCTTTGTATCATGGCACCATGTATATATTTCAATATATTACCTTTATTCTTTAATGACTTTCTTTGTTCAAATATGTCAGGAAAACTCACAGAGCATCAATCACAACAATCATTCCAAAATATCATTCGTGTATGTTTTGTGTTGAATTGAAGTCCTCTTACTGGGCATGAAATGAAATGAAAACTTACTTGGAAATAGGGTTTTTGCAGATGTAATTAAGATATAAGTTAAAATGAGCTTAAACTGGTGAAGAGTGGGGCCTTCATCCAACATGACTGGTGTCCTTCGAATAAGGAGGAAGTGACACGGAGACTCAGAGGGACAACGCCATGTGACAACACAGGCCAGGAGGATGTGAAGCACCTGCAAGTCAAGGATTGTTGGGGACAGCGGGAGCTAGGAGGCAGGCATGACGTTGGTTCTCCTCTAGAACCTTCAGAGAGAGAATAGCTTTGCCGACCCCTGGATTTCAGACTTCAGAACCACGATGGGATACATTTCCTTTCCTTTAAGCCATCACGTTTGAGACGTGCTTTGTACTTGTGCTTTGGCAGCCCTAGGGAGCTAATACTGTGTAGTTGGAAAATAAATTATATGATATTGAGAAAAACATATGCCACTCACTATTTGGGGGGGGGGTATTCATCTTTTTGTTTAGTTTTTTTCACATTAGATAGGAAAATGTGGTTCTAAGAGGTGAAGTAACATGCCTGAAATCATATACACAGGATGAGGCAGAGCACTGAGGAAAAATGATAGATAAGTTCTTTCAGTTTCAGATAAATGGTGTTACCAATGACAAATGGCATGAGTTGGTGACCAACACAGGACCTTGACTAAGGCGACCAGAGTTTCCAGCTCTCATCCTGTTACCTATTATGTGCACTGTTAAAAAAATTGATTTTCTTAACTTCAGTACACTTTTTAAAAGGAACAAATTGAATGAGATGTTCTCTAAGATTTATTCCAGATCTGATCAACTGTTACATGCATTGTTTTTTATTAGATATTAATATGTTTCTCTATTTCACTAATAGCTGCTCAAAAGTTACCTTCGTAAGTACCCAAAAAATAGCCATAAAGTCACTGGTTGTGCCACTAATTAGTCCATTCCAGTTATTCACACAATCAGAAATCCTTGAAATAATGAAAAATGCTTGATAAATTTCAAGAATTGGATTGTCTCATGAATTATTAAAAGATGCAGGTCTAAAACAAAATGCTCACTGTGAGAGAAAATATACATATTTAAATTATTTTAATTTGGGGATCATTCATCACAGGAAGAAGTTTCACTATTTTAAAAAGTTAAGTGTTACAGTAAAGTGTCTTGCAAATAGTAAACACTATATATTTTTTGAGTGTATTTATTTACTTTGAGAGAGAGAAAAAATAGGGAGAGGGGGGAGAGAGAGAGAGAGAGAGAGAGAGAGAGAGAGAGAATCCCAAGCAGCCTCCACACTGCCAACACGGAGCCCAAAGGTGGGGCTTGAACTCGCGAACAATGAGATCATGACCTGAGTCAAAATCTAGAGTCAGGGGCTGAACAGACTGAGCCACCTAGGTGCCCCAAAACACTCTGTATTTTTTAATTCCCTTCTCCTCTTCTGACCTTGGGAGAGATTAAAGATATAATTAGCTTACATTGAGCAACTTCTGTCTTCATGTATCATGTATCCAAAAACTATTCTGAAAAAGGGTAATATCTGAGAGTACTAGAGTTAAGATAAAAACTGAAAGTGAAATGTTTCAGGATTCCATGCCCATGGAAATTATATGACAGGATACTGAAAATATTAACAGATGAGATCATATGAAAGGTCAATGGAAAATGGAGAAATGAAGAGGAAGAAAGGAGGTACCAAAAACCTAAATTCAAGCACCCAAATCATCAGATGCCCACTCAGTATCTAAAACAAAGTATCGAATTTACTGTTTGCTAAGCAGGGGAAAGCTACTTAAGAAAGACTATGACTGATTGCTTAGTTTAGAAGGGTGTTCACTCAAGCGAAGAAGTTGCCGATTCAGCCAATTTCAGAAGCATAGACTGTCACTGATTTGCTGGCCTTCAGAAGTGTGGTCGCTGAGGGTAATTGATCATAAGGGATGGCTTTAAACCTTGTGCTGGCAGTAACTTATTTTTACAGCCAAATAAAATTTTCTAGGAGAATAATTTTTTTCAGGGCACATCGTCTTGATATTTTGTTAATTTGCTAGCCAAGCAATAAATGCACTTTTATTTGGCAACGCATTAGAAGATGTACCTGGGCCTTTAAAATATAAATTTCAATAGCATTGATATTTAATTCTGGAAAACTCAGAAAATATTCTGAAAAAATGGGTGGGTATTTCATCAAGAATACTCTTGTACTATTTTGATATCATTACAAATAGATTTTAGACAGTGAAAGTCTATTATAATGGATTATAAAAAACAATACAATAAAATAATAAAACAATAATTGTTTTCTTTACCGGTAAGCTCATAAGACTAGATCAGGAATTGTCAGATAATGGAGACACCCAGGTAAGTTGAAAGATCAGAAGACTAGAGTTTGCATACCGACTCAGCTCCTCATTGATTATAAGATTTTCACAGTACGATTAATTTCTAAGCTATGTATCAAGGTCATGGGCTCAGAGAACAATTTAGAGATATGACCTCAATATTACTAACAAGGGCTTTGGTTGCAAATCTCTAATTGATCTATAATAGTAAATTAGAATGAAAAATTATGAGACTTAAGGAGTCTTGCCATCCCATTATCTTAAGGCTTAGTCTAAAGTCATGTCTCAGCAGTCTGATCCCTATGCCAGTGCCTTGGTTTTCCCTCTGATATTCATGATTTTATATCTTACTTGGTCTTTTAGAATGCAGAGCCTGAGGCAGGGATGAAAGTTATGGTATTCTATTTGGGAAGGTCAAATCTAAGGAGGTGATTGAAAGAGTGAAGTCAGGTGCTTTAAGATGACATATGCAAGAGGAGCAGGTTGCTCTGTTGGTATTTCTGCTCACCATGGTATCTGAGATTCTCTGGAAGAATTACAAGGAGAAAGCACACTAAGGCACAGTCCACAAAAGGGAGAGTCATCTGCCTGATTCCACGTTTCCTGCTTCCCATCAGCTGTGTGATTCACCTCCTCACCTCTGAGTTACGTATATGGTCTCTCTCAAATCTGCTCAGGAAGGCATATCTCATGCCAATACCAGTTGGAATTTCATCCAAGTCTGGAATTAGAGGGGTGACAAGTGCAGAGAGGCTCTGGGTGGAGCCTGTGAGTTATGTAGCCCCAGCATTTCAAATTCATCCAGCTGGATTCTTCAGCTGACTGAGTGAGGTCCAGCAAGGAGGTAGGGCACCTCCAAGAGCTCTAGCTTCTGCTGGGCCCCGTCCTTGCACTAGGGCTGCGGCAGTGCTGGTGGAGGACTCGTGATAGCTTGAGAAGGAAAGAGGTAATAAAGGAGACATAAATTCCTAAGTGTCGTGTCTGACCATCCCAATGGTCAGAATATTAAGAGAAAAGAGAACTTGGTCTGAATTTCCCATTTCGTGTTATTGTTCCTTAAAAGTTACACTGGGTCCCACTTGGTCTACTAAGGACTGAAGACTCCCAAGCAGGACTCCATTTCCTGACCGGATCAAACCTCACCAACCAGATCCCCTAATAGGGGGAGTCTTCACCCTCTCCAGATCTGCCCTTCCCACAAACATCTAATGGAATTGCCTCAACTCATGTCCTTGATGATTCCATTTTGCTTTTTTAATACATCCAGTTCTCCAGAAGAGTAGAAGGAATAATGTTTTTCATCTCTTTTTAAAGTTTAGAAGTTCTGGGGCCCCTGGGTGGCTCAGTTGGTCTGGCTCACGCGCCAGGCTCTTGATTTCTGTTCAGGTCATGATCCCAGGGTGGTGGGATCGAGTCCTGCTCCAGGCTTTGCGCTGAGAATGGAGCCTGCTTAAGATTCTCTCTCTTTCTCCCTCTGCCTCTTTCCCTTGCTTGGGCTCTCTCTCTAAAATAAAAAAAATAATAATAATAAAGTTTAGAAGTTCTTATGCACAATGCCAACCGATCTAAATATTGAAATAATATTATATTAATTTCTCAACACCTGCCGCATTAGTCTGCTACAGCTGCCATAAGAAAATACCGCAGACTGGGTGACTTAAATGACAGGAATTTATTTTCTCACACAGTTCTAGGGGAATGGAAAGGTCAAGGTATCAGCAGGGCTGCTTCCTGCTAAGACCTCTCTTTCCAGCTTGAGGATGGCTCCCTTCTGACTGTGTCCTCTCATGAAGTTTCCTGTGTGCATGCAGAGATCTTGGATGTCTTTTCCTTTTTTTATAAGGACACCAGTTCTATTGAATTAGGATCTGACCTGTATGACCTCATTTAACCTCAGTCACCTCCCTAAAAACCTTATCTCCAAATACAACCACATTAGGAGTTAGGAATCAACATGTGAATTTTTTTTTTGGGGGGGGTGCAATTCAGTCTATTATACTTGCTTTGCAGTTTATTATTATTTGAATAAAAATAAGATAAGGGAATGAATACTTTTGGAATAACCAGGAGTTTAGTACAAAACAGTAGAAATTCTAATTACAGGTTTGTTTGTTTTTAAAAAATTACTTGGGGCACCTGGGTGGCTTGGTCGGTTAAGCGTCCGACTTCAGCTCAGGTCATGATCTCACGGTCCGTGGGTTCGAGCCCCGCGTCGGGCTCTGTGCTGACAGCTCAGAGCCTGGAGCCTGTTTCAGATTCTGTGTCTCCCTCTCTCTCTGCTCCTCCCCTGTTCATGCTCTGTCTCTCTCTGTCTCAAAAATAAATAAACGTTAAAAAAAAATTAAAAAAAAAATTACTTAAGTTATTTTAATCTTTAGATTCATGAAACCATGCATTCACACATAAGGGAATAAAACTGGAGAAGCAAGGGGCACCTGTGTGGCTCAGTTAAGCTTCCAACTTCAACTCAGGTCATGATCTTGCAGTTTGTGAGTTTGAGCCCCGTGTCGGGCTCTGTGCTGACAGCTCAGAGCCTGGAGCTTGCTTCAGATTCTGTGTCTCGCTCTCTCTCTGCCCCTCCCCTGCTCATGCTGTGTCTCTCTCTGTCTCTCAACAATAAGTAAACGTTAAAAAACATTTAAAACAAATTGGAGAAGCCAAGTGATCAGTTAAATGTTTTTTGTTACATGTAGCAAAAAGCAATGCTAATGGGCTTAATTAATGAAATGAATTTGCCGTCTCATATAATTGAAAAAGCTCTACCATTAGAAGAACCGTAAGTCATGCCCTACCCAGACTTACTTTTCAGACCAGCTTCATCCTCAGTGGCAAGATGTCCGCTCCAGTTTCAACTCATGTGTAGACACCACACCATTCAGAAAGAGTTCCCAGAAAAAAATTCCAAGATATACTATGAAAAGGGCATTTTGTAAAGGGAACCTGTCAATTTCTTCATTATTTTTTTTTATTTTTTTTTAATGTTTATTTATTTTTGAAACAGAGAGAGACAGAGCATGAACGGGGGAGGGGCAGAGAGAGAAGGAGACACAGAATCGGAAGCAGGCTCCAGGCTCTGAGCCATCAGCCCAGAGCCCGACGCGGGGCTCGAACCCACGGACCGCGAGATCGTGACCTGAGCTGAAGTCGGATGCTTAACCGACTGAGCCACCCAGGCGCCCCCTCATTATTTTTTTTAATTTTAGTGTTTCTTTATCTTTGAGAGGCAGAGCATGAGCAGGAAGGGGCAGAGAGAGAGGGAGACACAGAATGTGAAGCAGGCTCCAGGCTCCGAGCCGTCAGCACAGAGCCCGACGCGGGGCTCAAACCCACGGACCGTGAGATCATGACCTGAGCCAAAGTGGGATGCTTAACCAACTGAGCCACCCAGACGCCCCTTCTTCATTATTAAATATCGGCAAGGATATGGAGTGTGCTCATCGGCCTATTCTAGAACTTGCAATAAATATCAGGAGTTCTTGGCAAAGAATAAAAGAAGCATGGATGCTAGGGATATAACAGGAGAAGTCCAACTCCCCCCACTTAATCTGACATGAGTGTATTCTTTAGGAAAAACATGTACAGAAACAGAAAGGACTCCATCATTCTCAAAAATGAGGTACAGGACCCAGAGAGCGTTCTTCTTCTGATTTACTACAATGCCAATGTCTGCAGTATATTTTTTGCTAAGTAAATCATTTTAACTTAGTTATTTGGCAATGTGTTGACGAAACTAGAGTCATTATGATACACTAGTTTTTCTATCTTAGAGAACCTGGTGGGTGAATAGAATATGGGCTTCTGAAAGCAAGCAGGCATGTCCTTGTGATTGCCAGTAAAATCCTAACTCCTGCTAGAACTACAGCCCATTATAAACCAATCCAGCTGCAGACATCCTTAAATATGTTCCTATACATACTTACAATAGTTTATATGTGCTGCTTGAAAAGTCTTCTTTATTATTTAGGTGACCAAATATTTCTGTGTCCCTAAAATTATAACATAATAAAGATTGTGAATTTTTTATGGCAGTCTATGCAGATTAAATGCTATAATACATTTTAAAAGTAAACAAAAAATAATAATTTTAGAACAGTTAGAACTAAACTTTAACCACTGTAGAATCTACATTTAGGACTTACATTTTATGTATTTATAAGGTAATGTGAACTTAAAAATATTTATTATATTTTAGTATATTTTACTAATTCTACTTGAAATTCACATGATTCTGGCTCTCAAGAAGGCAAAAGCAAATATGCATAATATTTTAAGAATTAAAAGCTGTGTTTATCTCATTTCTAAAGCCTTGCTTTTAAAAAGGGTTTAAAACCACTTATGATTTTTGAAGATTATTAGACACCCACTAAATTAGTATGTAAAATAGCAGTGCAAGAGAAATTGATTTTGTTGTTTTTTAAATCAGGAACTTAAACTCTTCTCAAATTTCCTGGGGAAAACACAATACTTGAAAACTCCTCGTGAAGAAAGTCCATAATCTTCACAGTGGGCAACCCTCACACACTGGCTGTGAAAAATCCAATAATCAGTGTTGTAGACAAGTTTGTTTTGAAAAGACTAAAAAGAAGAAACTATAGGAGAATAGTAAGTAAATCTAAAATAAACTTTATTGGATGGCAATTTTAAAGTTAAAATGCATCTGTCTTTGCCTTTTCGTTTCAATCAGTAATTGTTTTCGGGGAGTACTGAAATCTCGTATAAATTAAAAACTTTTTCTAGGAATGGCTTATGATCAGACCCCTGAGAAAAATGCCATGCTTTTCTCATTTATTTCCTCCTCTTAGTTCACTTATCTTTCCCCACATATTCTGACCCACTAGTTAGAAAGTGGTATGACATGAATATTAGTAAATTTGTTATTGAACACACTTTATTGTAGTGAACATTCATATGAATTGATAGGCACGTTAACATGAATTGGCTTCTTTAATAATACAACCTAATTCAGGGAGGTAAATATTATTCCCATGATCTCTGGAGAGGAAAAACAGCTACTGTTTGCTTGGGTGAAATGAATCAACTTGCTTTGATCTATGATTCTCAAATTTACTTAATTGGTGGAAGTATGATATATTGGGCCATGGTCCCCTTCAGTAGTAAGAACTTGAAGATGTTAATTCTACTGTGACCTTGAGCATGTGACCTTGAGCTGTGTGACCCTGAGCATGCCATTTGCCTACACTGTGTTTTTCTTCTCTTGGAGAAGCAGGAATGCAGAGCAAAAACACCATAAATCCTGAAGCCAGTCTGCCCAGATTTGAATCCAGGTTTTATGGCCTTTTGCCCGGACGACTTTGTGAAGTTTGCTTAACCTTTCTATGCACCAATTTTCTCATCTGTGAAATGAAATAAACAGAAGTGTGAACTCATCAAGATATTTGGGGGGATTAAAATGAACAAGTGGAAAGTACTTAGAGCATTGCCTGGTACTCCATGAGCACTCTATGAGCACTTGGTAATAAGCAGGCCAGATGCTTTACATAAATACATTCTTTAACTCTCAGGACAGTCGGGCAGAGACAGTAGAATTTGCTTTTTCCAAATAAGAAACCAAAGATTGGACACCTTCAAGAATCCACTAAAGCTTATTTACTTAACGAGTGGTAGAGCTGGTATTTTTAGCTCAATTCTGCAGTGTTCCAAAGTCTCTGCTCTTTCCATTATATGATCTGTAGCCTCAAGATGATCACTTTCTAATGGGAGAACAAACAGACGAGAGACAAGTAAAACATGATATAACGTGATCTGAATCTGCTGTCTCCATTATAGACAAAGTGCCATAGGAAAATTGAGGAAGAAGCAATAAATGAACAAATGAGGTAACATTCAAATTATTTGTGGAAAAATAAATAGTACTTACTTACTGGAGAAGTGGCAGCTAGACCTTGCCATTACAAAATTGCCTGTGAACCATTTTACATTGACTCATAATCTCAAAGGTGTGCAAAATCCCCGGGCACCTCTTCACAAGGTGTCTGGTGGTCCGGTGTGGAAGAAGTGGTTTATGGAAAAGGATGATTCTTCTGTGTTTATCTCACAGATTTGTGAGTGTTACATGGGATACTCCATACCAAAGTACTTTCCAAGCTTTAAACTGCACAAAATGACTTTTGGAATTAGAGAAAACTAGTATTCCTAGATACTCAACCAATGTCTCTCCTTTCACCAGCCTGTGCTTGAGAAGCTAACATCTGGAGCTGCATTCATGGTAAAACATTAACCCTTAAAGACGCATTTGATTAGCATTGTCAGTTTCTTATTCCAAAAATCCCATGGCTAAATTGTAGCATCATCCATGGAAAGTTGAGTCCTATCACAACACTTTTCCAAATCCTAAGAAATTGCATTGGACAATTGTGCATTCTATGACACCATAGCAGTTATACTGTAATATGAATAATGTGCTTTCTCTTGAGCGTTTTAAAGAAAAATTATAATAGTGTGTTGATTTAACTTCCGTTTTTCCAGTCTTCAACAGTATTAAGCTCAAGATTATATTGAAACAATTGCATCAGTTCTAGCATTTTTTGGTGGGGTCTTTTGGGTTTTCTATGTAGAGTATCATGTCACCTGCAAGGAGTGAAAATTTGACTTCTTCCTTGATGATTTGGATGCCTTTTATTTCTTTTTGTTGTCTGATGGCTGATGCTAGGACTTCCAGTACTATGTTGAACAACAGTGGTGAGAGTGGACATCTCTCTCATGTTCCTGACCTGACGGGAAAGCTCTCAGTTTTTTCCCATGGAGAATAACATTAGCTGTGGGTCTTTCATATATGACCTTTATGATGTTGAGGTATGTTCCTTCGATCCCTACTTTCTTGAAGGTTTTTATCAGGAAAGCATGTTGTATTTTGTCAAGTGCTTTCTCTGCGTCTATTCAGAGGATCACATGGTTCTTATCCTTTATTTTATTAATGTAGTACATCACATTGGAGGTTTTGATAACTGATTCAATTTCACTGCTGGTTATGGGTCTCTTCAAATTTTGTATTTCTTCCTGTTTCAGTTTTGTTAGTGCGTGAGTTTCTAGGAATTTGTCCATTTCTTCCAGATTGCCCAGTTTGTTACCATGTAATTTTCCATAGTATACTCATAATTGCATTTTTGTGGTGTCGGTTATGATCACTCCTCTTTCATTCCAAATTTTATCTATTTCAGTCCTCTTTCTTTTGTTTTTGATAAGTCTGGCTAGGGGAGGTATCAGTTTTGTTTATTCTTTCAGAGGACCAGCATTTAGCTTCATTGATCTGTTCTATTGGCTTTTGTTTGTTTGTTTGTTTCTATATCATTTACTTCTGCTCTAATCTTTATTATTTCCCTTCTTCTGTTGGCTTTAGGCAGGATTTGCTGCTCCTTTTATAGCTCCTTTAGGTGTAAGCTTGGGTTGGTATAGTTGGGACCTTTCTTGCTTCTTAAGACAGGCCTGAATTGTAATGCACATTCCTTTTAGGGACTGCCTTTGCTGTATCTCAAAGGGTTTGGACTGTCATGTTTCATTTTCATTTGTTTCCATGTATTTTTTTTTATTTCTTCTTTAGTTTCCTGGTTAACCTGTTCATTCTTTAATAAGATGTCCTTTAGTCTCCATGTATTTCAGGGCTTTCCAAAATTTTTCTTGTGGTTGATTTCAAGTTTCATAGCCTTGTGATCTGAAAATATGCATGGTTTGATCTCAATCTTTTTGTATCTTTCGAGGGCTGATTTGTAACCCAGTATGTGATCTATTCTGGAGAATGTTTCAAGTGCACTCAAGAAGAATGTATATTCTGCTGCTTAAGGATCAAATGTTCTGAATATATGTTAAGTCCATTTGGTCCAGTGTGTCATTCAAAACCTTGGTTTCCTTGTTGATTTTGTCCTTAGATGATCCGTCTATCCATTGCCGTAAGTAGGGTATTAAATTCCCCTACTATTATGATATTAATGTCAATGAACTTCTACATGTTTGTTATTAATTGATTTATGTATTTGGGTGCCCTCAAATAAAAGGTCTAAATATTTTACAATTTAACAATTGTTAAATTTTTTTGATGGATAGACCCCTTAATTATTATGTAATGCCCTTCTTAATCTCTTGTTACAGTCTTTGTTTTAAAGTTTAGTTTGTTTGATATAAGTATGGCTACTCCGGCTTTCTTTGGACATCCATTAGCATATGTACCAATAATGAAGCAGCAGAAAGAGAAATCAAGGAATCGATCCCATTTACAACTGCACCAAAAACCATAAGATAACTAGGAATAAACCTAACCAAAGAGGTTAAAAGAACTGTATGCCAAAAACTATAGGAAGCTTATAAAAGAAATTGAAGAAGACACAAAGAAATGGAGAAATATTTCATGCTCATGGATTGGAATAACAAATATGTTAAAATGTCTATACTATCCAAAATAATCTACACATTCAAAGCAATCTCTATCAAGATAATGCCAGCATTCTTCACAGAGCTAGAACAAACAATTCTAAAATTTGTATGGAACCAGAAAAGACCCCAAGGAGCCAAAGCAATTCTGAGAAAGAAAACCAAAGCTGAAGGCATCACAATTCCAGACTTCAAGCTGTATTACAAAGCTGTAATCATCAAGACAGTATGGTACTGGCACAAAAACAGACACATAGGTCAATGGAACAGAATAGAGAACCCAGAAATGGACCCACAAATGTATGGAAAACTCATCTTCGGCAAAGCAGGAAAGAATATACCATGGAAAAAAAAGTCTCTTCAACAAGTGGTGCTGGGAAAACTGGACAGCGACACGCAAAAGAATGAAACTGGACCATTTTCTTATACCATACATAAAAATAAATTCAAAATAGATGAAAGACCTAAATGTAAGACTGGAAACCATCAAAATCCTACAGGAGAAAACAGGCAACAACTTCTTTGACCTCAGCTGTAGCAGCTTCTTACTAGACATGTCTCTGGAGGAAAGGGAAACAAAGGCAAAAATGAACTATTGGGACCTCATCAAGATAAAAAGATTCTGCACAACAAAGGAAACAATCAGCAAAACTACAAGGCAGCCAACAGAATGGGAGAAGATATTTGTAAATGACATATCGGAAAAAGGTTAGTATCCAAAATCTATAAAGAATTTCTCAAACTCAACGCCAAAATACATATAAGCCATGGAAGCAATGGGCAGAAGACATGAATAGACATTTTTCTGAAGAAGACATCCAGATGGTTGACAGACACATGAAAAGATGCTCAACACCACTCACCCTCAGAGAAATAGCAAATCAAAACCACAGTGAGGTACCACCTCAAACCTGTCAGAATGGCTAAAATGAACAACCTGAGAAACAACAGCTATGGGCAAGGATGTGGAGAAAGGGGAACCCTTGTGCACTGTTGGTGGGAATGCAAACTGGTGCAGCCACTGTGGAAAACAGTGTGGAGGTTCCGCAAAAAATTAAAAATCGAGCTACCCTATGACCCAGCAATTGCACTACTAGCTATTTATCCAAAGGATACAAAAACGCTGATTCAAAGGAGCACATGCACCCGAATTTTTATAACAGTACTATCAACAGTAGCCAAATTATGGGAGGAACCCAAATGTCCTTTGACTGATAAATGGATAAAGATATGGTATATATACACAATGGAAAATTACTCAGAGACAAAAAGAATGACATCTTGCCATTTTCAACAAGGTGGATGAAAGTATAGAGTGTATTATGCTAAGTGAAATGTCAGTCAGAGAAAGAGGTATATTGTATGATTTCAGTCAGATGTGGAATTTAAGAAATGAAACAGATGAGCCTAAGGAAAGGAAAGGAAAAATAAGACAAAAACAGAAGTGAGGCAAACCATAAGAGACTTTTAAATACTGAGAACAGGGGAGCCTGGGTGTGGGCTAGTTGGTTAAGCATTTGACTTCAACTCAGGTCATGATCTTGCGGTCGGTGAGTTCAAGCCCCGCATTGGGCTCTGTGCTGACAGCTCAGAGCCTGGAGCCTGCTTGGGATTCTGTATCTCTGTCTCTCTGTCCCTCCTCTGTTTGTTATCTGTTTCTGTCTCTCTCAAAAATAACTAAACATAAAAAAAAAATTTTAAATAATAAATAAATAAATACATACATACATACATACATAAATAAATAAATACTGAGAACAAACTGAGTGTTGCTGGAGGGGAAGTGGGTGTAGGGATGGGCTACATGGGTGACGGGCATTAAGGAGGGCAGTTGTGATGAGCGCTGGGTGTTATAAGGAAGTGACGAATCACTAAATTCTATTCCTGAAACAAATACTACACTGTATGTTAACTACCTTGAATATAAATTTTAAAAAATTAAAACTATTTTTGTCAGCCTTTTCATGCATTTACTGATTCATCCAATATTTATTAGGTGCTTGGAACTGTTCTAGGGCTTAGGCTATACCAGAGAACAAAACTCACAAATTGGCCCTTTGAGAGTTTTCGACGTAGCAAAAGAGGAGAGAAAAAGACAACAAATACAATAAATAGACAAGTGTTAGGAGATGTTAGAGGATGGTATGAGCTGTGACAGACTAAAGGCACATAGAAGGAATTAAAAGTGCTGCTTGCAGGAGAGACATGGGCTGTTGTTCAAAGCATAGTGGTCACAACAAGGTAAGCTGAGAAAGTGAATTGGAACCAAACCTTGAGGGGATGTGAGTCACATGAATATTTGGTGGAAGACTCCAGGAAGAGGCCAAAAACCAGCTAAAAGCTTAATACAGCTGAAGGAACACGAGTAATGGCCTGTAAGAGAAGAGGCTGAAGTGGAAGAAACACAGAGAGATTGGATTATGGAAAGACTTATTGGCATTTTCAGACTTTGACTTGTACACTGAGATGAGAAGCCATTTTCAGGGGTTCACCAGGAAAGTGATATGCTCTGATATTCATTTTATGTTTTTAATGTTTATATATTTACTTTGAGAGAGAGCACGTGCAAGTGGGGGAGGGCAGAGAGAAAGGGAAAGAGATAATCCCAAGCAGGATCCACACCAACAGCGCACAGCCCCACGCGGGGCTTGAACTCGCGAACAGTGAGATCGTGACCTGAGCCAAAACCAAGAATTGGACGCTTAACCAACCGAGCCATCCAAGCACCCCAAATATTCATCTAATAATGCTGATTCTGGCTGTTGTGCTGTGGATGGCCTACAGAGGTCGAGAGCAGAAGCAGCTCTAAGGAAGTCCTATTCTTTTTTTTTTTTTCTTTTTTTTTTTTTTTTAACGTTTATTTACTTTTGAGACAGAGAGAGACAGAGGATGAATGCGGGACGGTCAGAGAGAGAGAGGGAGACACAGAATCTGAAACAGGCTCCAGGCTTTGAGCTGTCAGCACAGAGCCCGACGGGGGGGCTCGAACTCACGAGCCGTGAGATCATGACCTGAGCGGAAGTCGGACACTTAACCGACTGAACCACCCAGGCGCCCCTAAGGAAGTCCTATTCTGAACAGAAATAAGTGACTTTCAGTTTCCCCAAGTTCTTTCCTTGACTCTTTTTCTGGTTATCGATATGACCTTGATCAAATCGCTATGTCTCTCTGGGCACACATTTTTTAATTTATAAAAAGAAAATTGATTTGAAGAAATTGTAGCTCTCCTTCCAGCTCCAAAAATGTGTGAACCATGAATCTGCACATTTTTATAAAAAGCAGTTTCCCCCAGTATTCAATAAAGTGTTGATTATTTAAAAATCATTGCTTCATTTGCTTGTTTGGGGCAGGCAATTGTTGATATTCAAATTACTGAGAACCTAGTTTTAATTTGACAAACATTTGCTGAGTTGAAATAATGCATCTGCTAAAAATGAATGTTGTGTTTGGGGCTATTTCGTCAAATGATGAAAGACTCCAATTTGATGGTCGTGGAGATTCTTGAAAGAGCAGAGGAAAAGTTATAAAATGAACCAAAAGTTAAAGTGGTAAATTTGTTCATATACGTAAAAAAAAAAAAAAAGGCACAGATTCAAGAAAAAGAGAATGTTGGAGATCTATATTTTAAAAAATTCAGCCCCCCCAAAAAAAAAATTCAGGGCCAATATAAATATTCAAATATTAGAAATAATTTTCAGATTATGAGAAGTTATTGACTCTCTATATTACGCAAATTTTTGCCTCACAAATTCATGAAAGCTGTTACATATTTTCTTTATAGTTTCTTTTTTTTTAATGCTTATTTATTTATTTTTGAGGGAGATCGAGTGGGGGAGGGACAGAGAGAGAGGGAGAGAGAGACTCCCAGGCAGGTTATGCACTGTCAGCACAGAGCCTGTCGCGGAGCTCTATCCCATAAACTGCGAGATCATAATCTGAGCTGGAATTAAGAGTTGGATGCTTAATGGACTGAGCCATCCAGATGCTCCTGTTCTATAGTTTCCTAATTAATATTAATATATTCAGTAAATCATTGAATGTGATTTTTTCAATATGGCCTATAAAACATGCGAATGTGTCGTCTGTCTTTTAATTAGGAAAAAAATTCATATTTTGCAAATTAAGTGAAATTTCAAGCATACCTATTGTTGATAGTTTTGGATATTCTCTCTGAACTCAAATAGTTATTTGAGTTCCAAATGTAAATTTGGAACAAATAGCCTAGGTGTTAGCTCACAATCTAGCCAAACAGATTTTAGCTTAAATTATAATTCTGAAACTTACTCATTCTGCGACCTTGAGAAAATTTCTTGCATTTCTTGGAGTCTCCAGGTCTCTAAAATGTATCTAATAGGATTGAAAGCTACATTGTGTTAAAGAGCTTAACAAAGTGGCCAAAAGATTCTTGAAAATGCTTCCTTTTATACTTATTATTAATTCATTCAGATCCTTTCTTAACTATCATTGTTATCATTATTTTCATGGAAACTAGGTCCTGGAAGTGATTCAAAAAAAAAAAGACATTTAAACTTTTCTTCCTTACGTGGTCTGAACTATTATTTATTTTTAAGGATGGTTGCAAAATGCAAAGAGAAATGAGAGCTATTTTTTAAGTCTGATGTTATGTTTCACGTATTTATTTTCACAGCTACCAGTAACATACAGGGAGAAACAGAGTAGCTGAACATCACAGGGAAAGTAGCAGTTTAGCCTTGACTCTGTGAGTCTAGTCCATTGACATGGTTTCACTTTTCAAGATATTAAATATGATCAGGTTCATTTTCTTTTCATCTACTTTCCTTTTCTGTATGTTGATTTCTCCACAACTCTCTCCCTTTCAGCCACTAAAAAGATTGTTATCTCAAATTCAAACTAATTCTTCAACTATTTTTTAAACAAATCCAAAGATCACTTTAAATGTATGGCAATTTGTTGGTAGAAAATATAATACATCATGACATTCAACAAAAGTTCATGGAAATATGCAACAAAAGTTTGAATAATATAAAATATACAGTATTATACAAACATATATATACATATATAAATGTATATGTATTTTACACATATATAATAACTGGAAGAGGATAATGTTAGAGAAATAAGAATTACAAAGAGCCATATAAAGTAAAATAAAGATATTCAAAATTCAAAAAAGAGGTAGAATTTATTTATTAATTCAACAAGTGTTTACTACGTACCTAATATGTGCTGGGCCAGTTGCTAAACACCAGGGATACAGTAATAAATAAAACAGACAAAAATGAAAATTCCTTCCTTATGGACCTTATAGTCTAAGGGGAAAGAAAGACAATAAATATTAATTTATTCTTATTTATGCCATTTCGTTATGTTTACTTAGGAACTAGCATAAAATATATGTTGGACAATCAATAATGCCAAGAATTCGGAGATAAAAAAGCTAAAGGAGAGATTGAGAGAGAATAAAAAAAGATCATCACAGGATGGGGTGGCCAGGAAATGTCTCCCAGGGAAGAAGATTGCTGAGAAAGGACCAGATGTGGAGACTTAGCCTGATAGCCATGGGGGGAAGCGTGTCTAAGCGGAAAGCACCGTGAGCTTGATGTGCCAGAAGTACCTAACATGTCCAAGGAACAGGGTGGCTTTAGTGGGACCTTATGGAGAGAGCAGACAGGAGGAGGTGGTGCCTCAGATGGGCATCACAGCCACGTCGTGCGGGGACTTTCAGTCCAAGTAAGACTTCTCTCTCTCTCTCTCTCTCTCTCTCTGTCTCCCTCTCCCTCTCTCTCTCTTTCACCCCTGTCTCTCTCTCTCTCTCCCTCCATACATCCTTTTTTCCTTCCTTCCTTCTTTCCTTCCTTTTTTTTTTTTTTTCCTGAATAATATAGAAATCCATTGCTGTGGCTCAAGTAGAGTGACATGATGTAATCTAAGATATACACAGATCACACTGGCTGTTTTGTTAGGAACAGACAATGGAAGAGCCAGAAAATATGTTCCCATTAGGAAGTTATAATACCTCAAAACCATAGATGGGCTTTCTGTTCACTTATAGATGTTCCTGGCTCCCTTTATGGCTATCAGTGTAACACTGAGAAAAATTGTGAAATCCTCTGGCCCAATTTCCTTATTTATTAAATAAGCAAATTAGATCAGAGACCTAGACTTTCTCCAGCTCTGCTGATTTATGATTCATGAATCTGAACAAAATTTTGAAATTATTTTTTTCTACTACATATTTAGGCTGAAGCAATTTCCAGAAGCAATACCAATGGTACCACTAGAAACCCTCCATAGCGATGATAGCAATGCCTTCCTAACACTAGTGTCATATACTATTCAAGACTTTTTGTTTTTTTGTGTGTGTGCTTATGTGCACAGAAGTCATTTCTTTGGTAAAATGTCCAGACTGAAACTATTTGTAGAAAGTACAATTGCCAGAAATTTCCCACAGATTGACACTTATGAAATAAAATGGTCACTGTGGGGTTCCTGGGTGGCTCAGTCAGTTAAGCATCTGACTTCAGCTCAGGTCATGATCTTGAGGTCCGTGAGTTCGAGCCCCTCATCGGGCTCTGTGCTGACGGCTCAGAGCCTGGAGCCTGCTTTGGATTCTGTGTCTCCTTCACTCTCTGCCCCTCCCCTGCTCACACTCTGTCTCTATCTGCTTCTCAAAAATAAATAAATGTAAAAAAAAAATCAAATGGTCATTGCAACGGGATTTTTTATTCCTTGGAGACATTAAAAATATATATATTTCATAGCATTCTGAAAAAAATGCTTTCTTAGACATTTAAGATTGTTACATTCTGCATAAACCTTTCATGGTCCTAGCATTGAGAGAGGTTAAAAAGAACCTAACAGCCCACCTGGATGACTCAGTCAGTTAAGCGGCTGACTCTTGATTTCAGTTCAGGTTATGATCTCATGGTTCGTGAGTTCGAGTCCTACTGTTGAGATCTGTGCTGACAGAGCGAAGCCTGCTTAGGAATCTCTCTCTCCCACTTTCTCTCTGCCCCCCCCCCTTAAAATAAATAAATAAACTTAAAAAAAAATAAAAATACCTGACATTCATTCTACATGGACTATTTAGCGGGTGCTTGTACAGATACAATGCCATTACATCACAGCAGGAACCCTATGTGCTCATTTTTACTTTACACTTTATAGAACAAAAGAGTTATTTAAAACATACAGAAGTTATCCAATAAGTACTGAGCAGGGATTTGAGCTCAGGTGTGTCATATTCTATGTGATTTTCACTTTGCCTTTGCTACTCTGAGTGTGATTTGTGGACCAGCAGCTTTGACATCACCTGAAAGCGTGGGAGAAATGTACAATCTCAGACACTATATGGGATCTACTGAATCAGAATTTACATTTTAACAAGTTCTCCAGGTAATTCGTGTGCATATGAAATTTTAAAAAGCATCACGCTATGCTTCATGGCTTTTTATCACTATAGATACTGTTTGTATATTTCAAGTTCCTAAACTGGGCGTGCTGAGATCTCCTGAAATTCACAGTAAACTCCAAAATCATGCTGATAAAATTCACGAGACAACTTGATTACGGTGTTTGCCACATACATATATAGTCATATACATATGTATGAACATACCCACCTGCACAGGCATACACATGCCTTGCCAAGAGAAAGAGACACAGAAACAGAAAGAGAGATCATACCAGAAAATGTAACAAAAGATACTGATCTAGGAAGTGGGCTTAATAATTTTTACAAAATTAAGATAATGGTAATTCATTGTGACCAACAGAGCAAACTGCAAGCCTCTTCCTAACACTCTTTTATGTGAGAAATGTAAGCTTCACATGTCAGGCGAAAAGAAAACACAATACACTGTGAGTGTAGATGCCTGACTTATCCCCAGATTACTGGTTGCCAGACTCTTCGTTATTAAAACTTCAAAAACATTGAAAGGCCTCCAGACATCATTTACTCTGCATCTAGAAAGAGCCTCCAGTGTCAAAGTATTAAATATATTTATCACTTCAAAATCATTGCCCTGTGATGTTTGCATGTTCTTAATAAAGCAATAAGCATTGTAGAAATGATGAAAAGTTTCTGTGCAGGACACAGGAAGCACTAAGCTACATCCTAGGAACTCATACCTAAAGAGAGTGTTTGGATCATAGAAACAATTGGAGACCCGCTCTGCAGTATATTTTCTGCTACAGATTTCCTGTTCTTTGAGTTCCCTTTTATTTCCTCCTATTTATTTCTAAAATATTGTATTTTATTTTACTACTTTGAAATTTTCTAAACATATTTTGATGTATCATTCTTGGTAAATATGCAAAAGTGTGAGTCCCTAATTCTGACACACTGTATATTCTAGTGTATAGGTATGCGAGGCGCTGAACATGAAGCCATTCTCAACACAGTTCGCTTAAGCTCACGGTCAAGTCCTGGAGGGTGATTGGTTGAGGCTAAGCTGACACTGAGGTGTTGTAATTGAACTTGACTAGGTTACTGGGTGTTGGAAGTTGGGGAGGACCCCTTGATAAAAAGTTGGGCTTTATTTTGTCTACAGTCTGATATAGCATGATATATATATATATATATATATATATATATATATATACACCTATCTAGTAATGTTGTTACGAGCATAAAAAGAAATAATGATGCTTTTAAAAGTGCTTGGCAAGCACTCAATAAGGTCAGCTGTAATGGTTCTGTGCTTTTAACGGAACATCTTATTGATAGTATTTCTCCATGTACATGATTAAACATTCTTTGCAAGTGTGGTTTTTAATAATTGCATAAAGTTTCACGATGTGTTTATGCCATAATTTGTGTACCTAGCCTTTGAGTTTGTTAGACATCTGAGTAGTATCTAGTTTTTCATTATTTTAAATTAACTGTAGCTTGCATTCTTCCGTATAAATCTGTGTTCAAATGTCTGATTACTTACTTGGAAAAAAATTCTTATTAGTTGAAGAAGATAGATGTTAAAATCACTATAATAAAAAATGTAGCAGTAAAAACGTTCTGCCAGCTACATAGAAGTGCCAGTGAAAGATGTGTCTCTGAAGTTTATTTGGACTTTAAAATCTATGAATCAGTGATCAGGAGTCTACGATCGCCTTATATCACAGAAGCAGATATCAGCTTCTACAGTACATATCTAAATGGGATTAATTTAGAACATAAAAGATACCTTTTTGCTAAATTAGGGGTAAACTCAACAAACTTTCTCCATTCATCTTTTCCTGGGTGCTTTTTATTACATCCCATGCCATCTATGTGGAAGTTGTTTTGTTTTAGGAAATTATATAAAACAGAAATACAGGAATGGAAGCCATCCAGAGATAACTACTTTCACATTAACTTGATATCATCATTTATTTGAATTTGTGAAATTTTGGAGTCAAAATGTGTCTTTTTTAACATGTATTTTTAGATTACTAATGCCCTAGAAATTTTTTAATGTTTATTACCCACTTGCATTAGTTTTTTGTGGCTGCTATAACAAATTATGACAAGCTTGGTGACATAAAACAATAGAAATTTGTTTTCTTGCAGTTCTGGAGACCACAAGTCTGAAATCAGTTTCACTGAGCCAAAATCAAGGTATTGGTAGGGCCACACTCCCTCCAGAGGCTCAAGAGGAGAATCCATTCCTTGCCTTTCCAGCTTCTGATGGCCACCAGCATTCACTGGCTGTGACTGTGTCACTGTGATGTCTTAAACAGGCACTGTGGTGGCACTAAGTACCCATCGGGCTAATCCAGGATAATTTCATTTTAAAATCCTCATTTTAATCACATCTGCAGAACTTTATGACTTAAACTAACATTCATAGTTTCCAGGGATTAAGACTGAATATGGGGCCACCATTCAGCCCATTTATAATTTTACTTTTGAAAATGAACTATTGATATACTTTGTCCTTTTTTCTAACAGCTTTTAACTTTTCTTATAGCATTAGGTATAGTATCCCCTTGTCTATATTTACTGATAAAGGTTTCAAAATTTCTTCCCACTTTCACTTTTTAAAATGTTGCTGATTTTATTTTTTAAAGTTTATTTATTTTTGAGAGAGAGACAGAGACAGAGACAGAGCATGAGTGGGGGCAGGGGGGCAGAGAGAGCGAGACACAGAATCTGAAGCAAACGCCAGGCTCTGAGCTGTCAGTGCAGAGCCTGACATGGGACCCAAACCCACGTACCGTGAGATCATGACCTGAGCTGATGTCAGACGCCTAACCGACTGAACCCCCCAGGCGCCCCTATTTGCTCATTTTTTTATTTATTTTTTAATATGGAATTTATTGCCAAACTGGGTCCATACAACACCCAGTGCTCATCCCAACAGGTGCCCTCCTCAATACCCATCACCCACTTTCCCCTCCCTCCCACCCCCCATCAACCCTCAGTTTATTCTGTTTTTAAGAATCTCTTATGGTTTGGCTCCCTCCCTCTCTTTTTTTTCCCCCCTTCCCCTCCCCCATGGTCTTTTGTTAAGTTTCTCAGGATCCACATAATGAGAAAGAATGAAATATGGCCTTTTGTAGCAACGTGGATGGAACTGGAGAGTGTTATGCTAAGTGAAATAAGTCACACAGAGAAAGACAGATACCATCTGTTCTCACTCTTTTGCTCATTTTTAAAACGTTGGATTGTTTACTTTCTTATCCTTCACTTTCCAGAGTTCTTTAGATACTCTGTATACAAGTCCTTTATCAGACATGTAATTTGCAACATTTTCTCCAGCCTGTAACTGGCATTTTTATTCTCTTAATAGTATCTTTTCAAAAATAAAAAGACATTTTTTATTTTGACAAAGCCCACATTAATTTTGTCTCCTATGGATCTTGTTCTTGGTGTCATTTCTTGGAAACATTTGCATAACCTAAGGGTAAAAGATTTCTGTCAGGTTTTTTGTGGAAATTTTAATTGATTTGAGAATTCTTAACACAGTCATTTAATGCCAGAGATGTTTCAAAGTTTTATTTCAGCATCATAGCACAAAGCTTGATAAATTGTGTTTTCATTTTTACTCAATTAAAAATATTTCGTGACTTCCCTTTTGAGTTATTTTTATATCTGAGTTTTCTAGACACTTGGCGTTTAGTTTCTAAATATTTAAGGATTTTCCAGGGACCCTTCTGTCATTCATTTCCAGTTTACTTCTGAAGTGATTATAAAGCATACTTTATATGACTTGAATACCTTTACAATTATTGAGATTTATTTTACGGCTCAAGACTATGGTTTTGTCCTTGTAAAATTTCATGCGCTCTTGGTAAGAATGTGTGACATTGCTGTGTGAGGTGCTCTGTAAATGTCACTTACATCCAGTTTTTGATAGTGTTGTTGAATTTTTTTCTTACTGATATTTTGCCTATTGCTTCTATAAATTCAAAAGGAAGTATTAAAATCTCTGATTATAATTATGATTTTACTCTTGCACTTTTTTTGTTTTGTTCTTTATTTTTTTGCCTTTTGTATTTTGAAGTTCTGTATTTAGGCACATAAACATTTAGGACTGTTATTTCCTTATGATGAGTTGGCCCTCTTTGTCATTATAAAATTACCTTTTTTTATCCCTAGAAGTATTTTTCGCTGTGAAATCTAATTGGCTTTATAATTTAGCTATTTGTTTTCTTTTGCTTAGTGTTAACGTGGTGTGAACTTTTGCATCCTTTTACTTCTAATTTATTTGGTCTTCATATTTAAAGTATGATTCTTATAGGCAGAATGTAACTTGTTCTTGCTCTTAAAATATGCATATATTCTAAAATCACTGATTTTTAATTGAGGTGTTTAGACAAATTATATTTAATGTGATTATTCATGTGGTTAGTGTTAAATTTATAATCATTCTATTTATTTTCTATTTTCCTGATCTATTCTACTTTCTTTTTCTGCCTTCTGGATTAGATTTTTAAAATTATTCTATTTATCTCATTTGTTGTTTTATCAGTTAAAACTGTTTTATTTTCAGGGTTCCTGGGTGGCTCAGTCAGTGAAGTATCTGACTTTGGCTCAGGTCATGATCTCCTGGTTTGCGAGTTTGAGCCCGGCGTTGGGATCTGTGCTAACAGCTCAGAGCCTGGAGCATGCTTGGGATTCTGTGTCTCTCTGTCTCTCTTTCCCCCTCCCCCACTTGCACTCCGTATCTCTCTCTCTCTCAAAAATAAATAAACATTTAAAAAAAGCTGTTTTATTATTTTAGGTAATATTGCTTTAGGGTTTATAATTTTTACTTTAGAATCACTGTTCACTTTCGGGTGATATTATGTTACTTCATTTATACTATAAGGAGTTTTCACTAACATACTTCCTCCTTTCCCCTCCAACCTTTACATCATTTTGTCCTACATTTTACTTTTAAATATATTATAAATACCATGCTATATTGTTATTATTTTTATTTAAATAATTTTAAAATCGTATATATTTACTTACATTGTTATCACTTCCACTGCTATTCATTCCTTTTTATAGATCCACACCTCCGTGTGTTATCGTTTAACTTCAGCCTAAAGGTCTGCTAGTGATTACTTCTTTTCAACTCTTGTGTATTGAAAGAGTCTTTATTTTGCCTCCATTTTTGACAGATATTTTAAGAGGCATAGAATTCTATGTTGATAGCTATATTCTTTCAATACTTTAAATGTATTGTCTAACATCCTTCTCATTTGCATTGTTTCCATATAGAAAAATGCCATATTTCTTATCTTCATTCCCCTGTACATAGCATGTCATTTTTTTTTCTGGCTACTTTTAAGATTTTATTTTTATTATTATTTATTTCAAGCTATTTGTTTTGGGCTCTGCGCTAGCTATCTCCATGGCATTTATAGTTTATTGATCATCTTGGGTCCATAGCTTTATTGTTCTCATCAAATTTGAGAAACTTCACCCATTATCTCTTTAAATTTTTTTTGCCAACTCCTCCTTCACTTTCCCTCTTCCTTTTTGAACTCCAACTACACACATATTAGGCCGCTTGAATTGTCAAGAGCTCACTGATATTATTTTCTCTTATTTTTATTTAAATCTTCTCTCTGTAATTCATTTTAGATAATTTAAATAAGTGCTATGTCTTCAGATCCACTAATCATTTCTTGTGGATGTCAAACATGCTACTATCATCCAGGGTGGGCTTTTTGTTTGTTTGTTTTTGTTTTTTGTTTTTCATTATAGGAAACTCTACACTCAATGGGAGGCTCAAACTTATGACCCAGAGATCAAGAATCACATGCTCTGCCTATTGAACCAGCTAGGTGCCCCTCAACCAGAGTATTTTTTTCTCACAGATATTGTAGTTTGCATTTCTAGTATTAAATTTAACATGGATTAAATTGAGTTCCATGGCTCAACTTAATAGTCTGAATATATGGACTACAACTACAATTACTCTGTTAATATCTTTGTCTGCTAATTTAACATATTCATCAGTTCTGAGTCAGTATCAGTTGATTGGCTTTCCTCCTTATTATGGGTTATATTTCCCCACTTTTTCCCATACTTTTTGATTAGGTGCTAGATAGACATTTTGGATTTTATCTTGTTGGGTGATGTAGATATTCGTGTTCCTATAAATATTCTTGAGCTTTGTTTTGGGATGCACTGAGGTAGACAGGAACTGTATAAAACATTCTGATCTTACTTTCAGATTTATTAGATGGGACCAGATATACATTTAAACTAGGGTTAATTAGTTCCCACCACTGAGGTAAGACCCTTTTGAGTACTCTTTCCAGTGACAAAAAGGGGGCATGTTTTCCATAGACCAAATGTGGTCCTTCAGAAGGGATATGGATCTAATTTTGCTTGAAAGGGGATCTATTTATGAGGAATCACTGAAAGAAAATGGTGAACTCAACAGATGGGTAGGATGAACTGCCAGAAGTCAAAGGCTTAGAAAATGACTTTGTAAGGAGAATGGCTTATATCATGGTGCTATGATTGGTGGTCCTTCAAGGAAGTTGCAAAAGCTGTTCTCATGAGGAGTCAGTCAGCATTTGAATATTTGATATTTGATACACCAAGAGTCTTGATGCCGATTTACAGACTCAAAAGCCACTTGAGATTCTTATCTTTTCTTCAAACTCTCCCCATATATTCCATAACCCAACTCAATAGTTTCCCAAGAATAGTAAGAGGAAGTGCAAGAGGCAGTGAAGACTGAAAAAAAAAAAAAGAAAGAAACTTGTAGTTACCACCACTCCTCACCTTTTTTGGAGTGATTCTTTGCCTGAGTCAGATCTGAGCTATGGCAGGAGATAAACCTTACACTGAATCTTTTATATTAGTTTATGCCAGAATTTTTCATACTTTAGAATTACTAGAAAATATACAAAATCTACCTGAGACCTCCGTCAAGGGTAGAAAAGAATGGGCAGGGTAACAAATTTTAAGTGATTTTCAGCTTGTACCATGCCAGATACAGCTCATTCAATAAGCTGGTTAAACTTTCAGCGGGCCACTAAATGAACACATTTGTTTTAAAAATAAAGAGCATATGTATCAAGAAAAAAATAAAACCCAAGACCAAATTGCAATAAAAATGATAGGAAATATTTATAACATCTGTAACAGCAAAAATCAGTACCAAGAATATATGTCAGTCATTTGCAAAGTAATTTTAAAAACACAAACAATCAAATAAAAAATGGACAAAGACTTCACATAAGCACTTCGCATACAAAAAAAGAAAACTAAAAGCTAAATAAATATCTACAAATACTCAACTTCCTTAGTAACCAGTGAAATGCAAATTAAAATATCAGTGATATATAATCACGGCAATCAGATTGGCAAAATGAAATGCTTGACACAGCAGGTTGCAACAAACTCTCACACATTTTCCTGGAAGGTGTATAACTACTTTGGAGAACAATTTGATAAATAAATTTTTCATCAGTTTGAAGCCCCTCAATGTCACTCCCTATTAAATTGGAGATAAATCTCACAGTGTGCAGAAGTATACTTGTTAATTACACCATCATTAATCAATAGAAGATTCTTTTAATCCTAATATTTTCATGCATCTAAATATTATACAAATGTGTCAGTCTGGGTCCAATCAGGAGACAGAATCACACAGTGGATTAAACAAGACAAGTTTAATATAAACAATTGTTAAACCGTGATTTAAAAAAAAGGTAATGATGGGGTGCCTGGGGGGGTTCAGTCAGTTAAGCATCTGACTTCGGCTCAGGTCATGACCTTGCAGTTTGTGAGTTTGAGCCCCACATTGGGTTCTCTCCTGTCAAGACAGAGCCCGCTTCAGATCTTCTGTCTCTTTCTCTATGTCCCTTCCCCACTCATGTTCTCTCTGGTTCAAAAATAAATAAACATTAAAAAATAATAATCATAATGGTAATATATAAGGAAACTCTAAATGGTTCCCTGTGGGTGAAGGAGAGTGCTCAAGGAAGGAAAAACTTGGAAAGTGTTTCAGACTTTGGTGAAGTATAACTCATCCCATAATAAGAAAGATAATAGAGATAATAGATAACAGAGAAGCTCACTGGATTTCTCAAGCTGGAGCTGGTCTGCAGTCACTGGACAAGCAAGCAGCAACTTTCCAGAGTGCAGGCAGGGGCAGGCAATTAGCCCATGTGGCAGAGGCGGGTGGGGGGGGCTACAGATGAGCTCTGTAGGGAACTGAAATGCCAGAGCAAGCAGGAGACTTTCTGGTACCTCCGCAGCCAGGAATCTTTCAGAGCATCAGTTTCCATGTCAAGAGGGCCATAAGAAGGTTGTCACGAGGTTAAAGCTACCAAATCACTGGGACCACACATTCTTGGATGGGGGGGCAGCTCCATCAGATGTCCTTCCATGCCCATCACTGACCCACCATACAGCAGCCCAAACTGCAGGGGAGCCTACAATGTCTTTCTAGTGCCCTCTACTGAGAAAGCTTAATATCATGCTCACTTTAAAGGAGAAATGGTAAAGGGATTCCTTCTATCATGACAAACGTATGTTGAATGGAACATTTGGAGCAGAAAGGCAATCAATTGGTAACTGCAACAACAAAGTAGTGAAATGAATCAGCTTGAATAATTCCTAGGAGGCTGAATTTTGATACACATTAGACATGCCAGTTTGGTCCATGATCTTTAGGAACTCACAGTCTGGGGTAAGAAGACAAGAACAAACATAAACAAAACTCATAGTTGAAATTGTGATGTGGGATAGATTAAAGTAATTTTTTTTCTTATGGAAGAGTAGCAGGGTTCCTACTTCAGATGGGTTAAGAAATGAGCCTTTCTCTGAAATAGTGACATTCAAAGTGCAGTCATGAAAATAAAAAGTAGAGTCTCTTCCGGGAAGTAGAAAATGATCAGTGGTATCTAATCTACTGAAAAGGTTGGTGAAATGAGCAATGTTTGGTGTTCTTTTGTTTTGGCAACATAGAGGCCATTAGTATTCTTGGCAAGAGAAGTTTCAGGGGGAAAAAGCTAGATTGGAAAGCCTTTCTCTCTGCTACCATTGTCATGTCACAAACATCCACAAGCCAGATCTGATGGCTTCATCTTTCCCCAGGTTTTTACCATCCTGCCCCGTTGTACTTCTCACCAAATAGACCAGTTACGGAGAGGTTTACTTTAACTTCGGTGTAATGGATTTTGCTATTTTCTGTTTAGGCTAAAGGAAATGTAATGTTTGCTCAAATCTAGAAGACCTAACTCCATCTCCAATTTTATGCAATAAAATTAATATTGATTTCAGAGTATGACTTTAAAACGTCCCAAACATATTTCACACACAATATCAATCAGACTTGTTTGGCTGCCAAAGTGAACAAAACATTTCACCAACCCTAAATCGAATTAAAGCTTTCAAAACTAAAGATTGTGTGGAATATTTTCAGTTTCTTTGAAAAAGTAACATTTTTATTTTTGCTGTCGTGCTTAACCTCTTAACAGAGAAGAAAGAAGCCATGGTTTTATAGCGGTGATAAAATTATTTTAGTAGACTTCCGAATCCAGGTATTACTGTTTTCAGCTCTTGATCTATAAAATTAGATGTATCTCTTAGGACTACATAAAGGGCAAAGTTTCATCATAATATGGGCCGAGACAGTGAAATGGCAGAAAGATATTTACTGAATATAGCCATATATTCTACTTACCTGGCACTTAATTACTTTCAGTTTTAACTATGCTGAGGTGAGGAAGCAATATTTGCATTTTTGTTGGCTTTAAAGCCTCAGCATTCTCCCAAATTGTATTAATTGCTTGGATACCTGGTACCTTATTTACTGCATCTCAACATAGAACTGTGGTCTGATAAACAGACGAAGCATATCCTGGTTGTCATGGATGCCAATGCAAAGATATGAATAAAGAAAGCTAAGGACATTTGTGCAAAACAGTTATTTGAAATCAACATTGGTATGATAAATATAACGTCTCCCTCACTGAGCACTCTTAAGAATCTATTTTAAAAATGAAGATTTTGTTTTAAGTTTACCTATTTATTTTGAGACAGAGAGAGAGAGAGAGAGAGCGCGCGCACACATACAAATGGGGGAGGGGCAGAGAGAGAGGAAGAGAGAGAATCCCAAGCAAGCTCCACACCGTCAGAGTGGAGCCCAACCTCACAAACGGTGAGATCATGACCTGAGCTGAAATAAGAGTCAGATACTTAGCCAACTAACCCACCCAGGCGCCCCTAAAAGTGAAGATTTAAAATACTCCTACCAAGTACTCTTCTCTAAGAGTGTCTAAAGTAGTAACAACTATATTTTATGTGGAAATATTCCCCTCAAGCTCTGGTTCAAATCATAAATGAATCCACATTCTAATTTTTCTGCTCACTTAAAAAAGTAGAATGTATTATGTAAATGGTATGAGTATATACAACGTATAAGTCGAGTTTATAAGATAAAAATAAATGTGTGTATGCTCACCACAGGGCTTTAGACATAATAGAGCTTATAGTATAGAATCTCCCTTCTGGTAGAACCAATACAATATACCCATCTTGCTCACAGAGGAAAGTACTACCTCAAATATTGTTAATCAGTCTCTACTTTGCTTACAGTTTTACCGTCCATGTGTGCATTGGTCAATTTTTATTATGGTTTTTATTATGTATTTATTATGTATTTATTATGTTTTTTATTATGTATTTTATTATGTTTTTTCATCTTTTAGCTTTATGCTTTGCATTATGTTTTTAAGAATTATCTTTATTCGTGATATGGCTATAGCGATTTGTTTTCACGGTGAGATAGTGTTCTATTGTTTAAACAATCATAACTTACTTAACCATTCTTTTGTTAATGAACATGCCATTTTTAGTTTTCTGCTCTTGAAAACAAAATTCCTATGAACATTTTTATATATGAGCCCTGATGTAATATACACGTACAGGAAGTTTGTAGTCATATGGACCTGAGAGTTCTAAGATATTTATCCAGGATTGGAATTGCTGGTACATGAAGATGACCAAGGTAAATTGTTAGATTTCACCACTTTTCCCAAGTGGGTATACCAATATACACTATGATCAATAGTGAAAGGGAAGTACCATTGCCTCATATCAAATTTGCAATGGACACTTAATTTTGACAGTCAGATGGGTCTGATGGTATATTTCATTATGAGAATAATAATATGCATTTCCCTGATAAATAATGACATTGTATATATTTTCACTTATTTGTGACCCATTTGTGTTTCCTCTTCTGGATCATCTCTTTGGCCCATTTTTTCATTGGGTTGTTGCCTTTATCATACAGAGTGGTGGGATATATTTTACAGATTGAAGATGCTAATCTTTTTGTTGTAGAAATGTTTCAAGTATCTTCTGCAAATCTGTGCTTTGTTTTTACACTATCTGAAGTTATCTTGTGATCAAAAGAAGTTCTTACATTTAATCCAATGGAAATGATGAATTATTTAATTTGTTTTAAAGATGTTTGGGTCTTGTTTAAATATCTTTTCCACTCCAGAGTTTATGAAGATATTCTCCTAACTTGGCTTCAGAAAACTTTTACAGATCTGTCTTTCATATTTATAGATTTTCATCTCACTGTTGCTTTTGAGTAGTGTCTCAAAAAGAAATCCACTTTCATTTTTTTTCTAACATTGATAACTGACTATCCTAGTCCCATCATTTTGCCAATTACCTGCAGAATTTGCTCTTACATTTCTTTCATGCTTTTGCTTCTCATTTTTATTGTTTTCCAGTGTTCTATTTGTCTGTCTTGTGTCTGTCTAAGATGTATGCTTTATAATAAGTATTGATAGTCACAAGTGTAAATTCTTATATCTGCTTCTTCTATTTCAAGAATATTTTGCTGATTTTTGACAATTTACCCTTCTATCCATACTCTTTTTTAAATAATATGTTTATTTTTTTTAACTTACATCCAAGTTAGTTAGCATATAATGCAATAATGATTTCAGGAGTAGAATCCACTGATTCATTCCCTACATATAATACTCAGTGCTCATTCTAACAAGTGTCTTCCTTAATGCCCCTTCCTCATTTAGCCCTACAACCCCTACAGCACCCACAACCCCTACAGCAACCCTCATTTTGTTCTCTATATCTAAGAGTCTCCATGTTTTGTACCCCTTCCTTATTTTTCTATTACTTTTGCTTCCCTTCCCTATTTTCATCTTTCTTGTATCTTAAATTCCACATTTGAGTGAAATCATATGATATTTGTCTTTCTCTGACTGACTAATTTCACTTAGCACAATACAATCTAATTCCATCCACATTGTTGCAATGGCAAGATTTCATTCTTTTTGATTGCTGAGTAATGCTCCATTGTATATATACATGCCACATCTTCTCTATCCACTCATCTGTTGATGGACATTTGGGCTCTTTCCATACTTTGGCTGTTGTCGATAGTGCTGCTATAAACATCGGGGTGCATGTGCCCCTTTGAAAAAGCACATGTATCATTTGAATAAATACCTAGTAGTGCAATTACTGAGTTGTAGGATAGTTCTATTTTTAACTTTTTGAGGAACCTCCATACTGTTTTCCAGAGTGGCTACACCAGTTTGCATTCCCAACAGCAATGAAAAAGGGTTCCTCTTTCTCCACATCCTTGCCAGCATCTGTCATTGCCTGAGTTGTTGATTTTAGCCATTCTGATAGGTGTGGGGTGATATCTCATTGTGACTTTGATTTGTATTTCCCTGATGATGAGTGATGTTGATCATCTTTTCATGTATCTGTTAGCCATCTGGATGTCTTCTTTAGAAAACACATTTTCTAAAGAATCCCATTTCTTCACTGGATTATTTGTTTTTTGGGTGTTAAGTTTAATAAGTTCCTTATAGATTTTGGATACTAGACCTTTATCTGATATGCCATTTGCAAATATCTTCTCCCTTTCCTTTGGTTGTCTTTTAGTTTTGCTGATTGTTTCCTTCACTGTGCAGAAGCTTTTTATCTTGATGACGTCCCAATAGTTCATTTTCACCTTTGTTTCCCTTGCTTCCGGAGACATGTTGAATAAGTTGCTGTGGGCAAGATCAAAGAGGTTTTTGCCTGCTTTTTCCTCTGGGATCTTGATGTCTTATTGTTATACATTTAGGTCTTTCATCCTTTTTGAGTTAATTTTTGTACGGTGTAAGAAAGTGGTCCAGGATCATTCTTTTGCATGTCACTGTCCAGTTTTCCCAGCACCACTTGCTGAAGAGACTGGCTTTATTCCATTGGATATTGTTTCCTGCTTTGCCAAAGATTAGTTGGCCATACGTTTATGGGTCTATTTCTGGGTTCTCTGTTCTTTTCCATTGATCTGAGTGTTTTTGTCCTAGTACCACATTGTCTTGATGATTACAGCTTTGTAGTACATCTTGAAGTCCAGAATTGTGATGCCTCAGCTTTGTTTTTCTTTTTCAGGATTGCTTTGGCTATTCAGGGTCTTTTCTGGTTCCATAAAAATTTTAGGATTATTTGTTTTAGCTCTGTGAAGTATGCTGGCATTATTTTGATAAAGACTGCATTGAATATGTAGATAGATTGCTTTGGGTAGTATCTACATTTTAACAATACTTGTTCTTCCAATCCATGAGCATGGAATATTTTTCCTTTTTTGTGTGTGTCTTCCTTAATTTCTTTCACAAGATTTCTATAGTTTACAGTATATAGTTTTTTCACCTCTTTGGTTAGGTTTACTCCTAGGTATTTTAGGGTTTTTTGGTGCAATTGTATATGGGATTGATCCTTGATTTCTCTTTCTGCTGCTTCATTATTGGTGTATAGAAATGCAACCAATTTCTGTGCATTGATTTTATACCCTGTCACTTTGCTGAATTCATGTATCAATTCTAGCAGTTTTTTGGTGGAGTCTTTTGGGTTTTCCATATAGAGTATCATGTCATCTGCGAAAAGTGAATGTTTGACTTCCTTCTTGCTGATTTGGATGCCTTTTATTTCTTTGTGTTGTCTGAATACTGAGACTAGGACTTCCAATACTATGTTGAGTAAAGTGGTGAGAATAGACACCCATGTCATGTCACTGATCTTAGGGCTAAAGCTCTCAGTTTTTCCCCATTGAGGATGATATTAGTGGTGGGTCTTTCGTATATGGCTTTTATGATCTTGAGGTATGATCCTTCAATCCCTACTTTCTCTGCGTCTATTGGATGCTTTCTCTGCGTCTATTGAGAGAATCATTTGGCTCTTGTCCTTTCTTTTATGAATGTGATATATCACATTGATTGATTTGTGGATGTTGAACCAGCCCTCCATCCCAGGGATAAATCTCACTTGATCATGGTGAATGATTCTTTCAATGCATTTTTGGTATAGTTGGCTAGTATCTTGAGAATTTTTGCATCCATGTTCATCAGGGAAATTGGTCTATAGGTCTCTTTTTTAGTGGGGTCTTTGTCTGATTTTGGAATCAAGGTAATGCTGGCCTTGGAGAATGAGTCTGGAAGTTTTCATTCCATTTCTATTTTTTGGAACAGCTTCAAAAGAATAGGAGTTAACTGTTCTTTAAATGTTCGGTAGAATTCCCCCTGGAAAGTCATCCAGCGCCAGGCTCTTGATTTTTGGGAGGTGTTTGATTATTAATTCAATTTCTTATGGATCTATTTAAATTCTCTATTTCTTCCTGTTTCAGTTTTGGTAGTTCATATGTTTCTAGGAAGTTGTCCATTTCTTCCAGATTGCCCATTTTATTGGCATGCAATTGCTCATAGTATTCTCTTATTATTGTTTGTGTTTCTGCACTGTTGTTGTGATCCTCTTTCATTTTTTATTTTATTTGTTTGGGTCCTTTCTTTTTCTTTTTGATCAAACTGGTAGTGGTTTCAATTTTGTTAATTCTTTGAAGGAACCAGCTACTGGTTTCATTGATCTGTTCTATTTTTTTTAATTTCTTTATTCTTTCCCATCTTATGCTGGTTTTGGTTTTATTTTCTGTTCTTTTTCCAGCTCCTTAAGGTGTAAGGTTAGGTTGTGTATCTGAGAACTTTCTTCCTTCTTAAGGAAGCCCTGTATTGCTATATTCTTCCCTCTTATAACCACCTATGTGGCATCCCAGAAGTTTTGGCCTGTCATGTTACCATTTTCATTGCTTTCCATATACTTATTAATTTCCTCTTTAATTTCTTGGTTAACTCACTCATTCTTTAGTAGGATGCTCTTTAATCTCCAAGTATTTACTGTCTTTCCAAATTTTTTCTTGTGGTTGATTACAAGTTTCATAGTGTTGTGGTCTAAAATACACATGGTATGATCTCAATCTTTTTGAACTTGTTGAGGGCTGATTTGTAACCCAGTATGTGATCTAATCTGAAGGATGTTCCATGTGTACTTGAGAAGAATGTGTATTCTGCTGCTTTAGGATGAAATGTTCTGAATATATCTGTTAAGTTCATCCAGTCCAGTGTGTCATTCAAAGCCAGTGTTTCCTTGTTGATTTTCTGTTTAGATGATCTGTCCCTTGCTATAAATGAGTGTTGAAGTCTCCTACTATTATGGTATTATTATCAATTAGTTTCTTTATATTTGTGATTTATTATATCATATATATAATGATATATATAATATATAATATTATATATAATATATATAGTATATTATATATACTATATATAATAATATATATTAATAATATAATAATAATATATAATATATATAATGATAATATATATGATATATATATATAATGTAATGAGGGATAAAAATTTATAATTGTTATATCTTCTTGGTTGACAAACCTCTTCATTATGATATAATGCCCTTCTTCATCTCTTGTTACAGTCTTTATTTTAAAATCTAGATTGTCTGATGTAAGTATGGCTACTCTGGCTTTCTTTTGGTGACCATTAGCATGATAAATGATTCTCCACCGAGGACTTTCAATATGAAGGTATCTTTAGATCTAAAATGCACCTCTTGCAAACAGCATATAGACAGACCTTGTTTTTTTATCCTTTCTGTTAGCCTGTGTCTTTTGATTGGAGTTTTTAGAGCATTGACATTTAGAGTCAGTACTGAAAAATATGCATTTATCGCCATTGTGTTGGCTATAGAGTTGGAGTTTCTGGTGGTGTTCTCTGGTCTTTTCTAGTTTTTGTTGCTTTTGGTCTTTTATGTTTTGTTTTGTCTTTTCTCCTTTCAGAGAGTCCCCCTTAAAATTTCTTGCAGGGTTGGTTTAGTGGTCTCAAACTCCTTTATTTTTTGTTTGTCTGGGAAACTCTTTATGTCTCCTTCTATTTTGCATGACAGCCTTGCTGGATAAAGAATTCTTGGGCTGCATATTTTTCCGATTCAGCACATTGAATATATCCTGCCACTTTTTTCTGGCCTGCCAAATTTCTGTGGATAGGCCTGCTGCGAACCTGATCTGTCTTCCCTTATAGTTTAAGGACGTTTTTTCCCTTGCTGCTTTCACAACTCTTTCCCTGTCTATTTTTGTGAATTTGACTATTATGTGCCTTTTAATGGTCGATTTTTGTTGAATGTAATGGGAATTCTCTGTGTTTCTTGGATTTTGATGTCTATGTCTTTCTCCAGGTTAGGAAAGTTTTCCACTATGATTCACTTGTCTAAATCTTCTACCCTTTTTTCTCTCTCTTCATCTCCTGGGACTCTTATGATTCAGATGTTATTCCTTTTTAGTAAGTCACTGAGTTCTCTAATTCTTATGTCATGCTCTTTTGTCTTAGTTTCCCTCTTTTTTTTCTGCTTCATTACTTTCCATAATTTTGTCTTCTCTATTGCTGTTCACTGCTCTGATTTATCCATCCTTGCCTCCGTGGCATCAATAGGAGATGGCATCTTAGTTATAGCATTTTAATTTCGCCCTGACCATATTTTTTTCTTTTCTCACCACAGAAAGGAATTTTATGCTTTTTTCAACCCCAGCTAGTATTTTTATTATTGTGATTCTAAATCCTAGTTCAGACATCTGGCTTATATTTATGTTGATTAAGTCCCTGGCTGTCATTTGTTTCTGTTCTTTCTTTTGGGATGAATTCCTTCGTTTTGTAATTTGGAGGGAAAAAAAGAATTAACAAAATAAAATATGAAAATTAAAAAGATTAAAAACAACACAAAAATATCAAATAAAGGAAGCTAGAACCTAGGTATAATTGTATAATTTGGTCTGGTTATTGAAAGAAGCTTGATTGAATAGAGAAAAAAAGGAAAGAAAAGATAAGAAAAAAGAAAAAAAGTAAAAAACCATTTAAAAATTAAGAAAATGTATACAATAAAATAGAATGAAATGAATTGGAGAAGGTAAAATAGAATAAAACATAAATTTCCAAAAAAATATAAAATATAAAAATATAAAAAATTTTTAAACTTTATATAAAAATGGGAAATAAAAATAATCTTTTCCCTTTCTGTATCCAAGAACAAGAAAAGAAAAAGGAAAAAGAAAAAGAAAACACTAAACAAACAATAGAAACATATAGATAGACCAGCAAACAGAATGAAATCTGAATAAAGTTACATCAAGTTACCCCTAGAAGTCAAACTATGAAGCACTTTATAGTTTGTACGCTAAGCAGGCAGCGAGACTTGTGGTGGTCCTGTAGGGCTTAGTTGGTGCAGTCGGACCAGGCTTGGTGTAACGTCTCCATTCTTCACCGCTTAGCTTACCGGGGTGGATTGGTATGGCACATGTACACATGTATGCACATGTGCAGGAGAGATGAAAATGGCATCACCCAGCTTCCCAGTATCTAGCACCAGAACACTGTGCTCTCACCGATGGGCAATCAAGCACCCTTCCTTTGTCTCTGGCTACCGTCCACTCCCCACTTCTACACTGTCTGCATCCAAGCTGTCAGCCTGCCAAGTGGCCCCTCCCTCCCAAATTTGATCTCAGATGGGGCTGTATTTCCAACCCCCTCACTTCTGAGGGCCCTGCAGCTTGGACCCACTCCAACCCCCTGGGGGAGGGTCTCACCAAGCAATGGCCAGATGCTGGCTCGCCCCCCAAATTGTCCTATGATCAGGCTACTGTAGAGGCACGGAGGTTGTGGCTGAATGCCGGCTTGCCCCGGAATAAGTCTGTGTGACCTAGTAGCAGCAGCATTTCAGGGATTATGGTAAATCACTGCACATCCCCTGTGTCAGGTTTCACCACACCCTGGTGTTTTTGTTCCAATACCAGCAATCCTGTTCCCTGGGGTCTGCTGGGACCTTTGCCTGTGCAGAGGCCGTATGGCCTCTACCAAATGCCTTCCTAGCAGGGTGGCAGGGGAACTGCTTGTCCCCATGGGGCCCATAGACTCCTCAGACCTTGCTGCCAGCTCCCGGGGATTCGCCCTTCCCACCAGAGCACCACCAGGTATTGGGTTGCAAAATTTCTGATGCTGTTCTTCCCTGTTTATACAGTCCTAATGATATTGAAATCCTCCCCTTTCTCTTTCCTCCCTTTCTTGCTCAGGCCCTTGTGGGGGCTTCCACTCTTTCTCTTTCTCTCCAGCTACTTTTGGGGGGAGTGCTTTCCCTGTTCTCTCCCCCCCCCCCTTTCGCTGTCTTCTCTCTACAAATGTCACTCCCTATGCTCCGAGGCTTCTCTCTCCCCCAGTTCACACCTCCGCCCTGCCTACCTGCTGAGTTCTGTGGCTCCAGTTATGCGGATTGTTGTATTAATACTCAGATCAGTTTTCTAGGTGTGCAAAATGGTTTCATGCTGGTCTAGCTGCGTTTCAGGGATGAGAGAAACAGAGAACTTCCATCCTGCTCTGCCATCTGGCCCTGCCCCACTTATATCCATATTCTTAAATCAACTTTGTCAGGTTCCATTAAGAGATCCTATTGAAACTTTACTGGAATTTCACTGACTAGAGAGAGTAGTTTATGATTAACTGGCATTTAAAAACTTTTTTAATGTTTATCTTCGAGAGACAGAGCATGAGCCGGGGAGGGGCAGAGAGAGCCAGAGACACAGAATTGGAAGCAGGGTCCAGGCTCTGAGCTGTCAGCACAGAGCCCAACTCGGGGCTCAAACCCACGAACCATGAGTTCATGATCTGAGCCAAAGTTGGACACTTAACCAATTAAGCCACCCAGGCACCGTGTGATTAATTGGTATTTTTATACTAGACTTCCTTTCCAAAAACAAAACAAAACAAAACAAAAACAGTATATTTCTCCATTTTTATAGGACATCTTAATGTCTTTTTAAAAATTTCTTTCATGTTTATTTTTGAGAGAGAGAGACAGAGACAGAAAAACAGAGCATGAGCAGGAGAGGGGCAAAGAGAGAGGGAGACACAGAATCTGAAGCAGGCTCCGGGCTCTGAGCTGTCAGCACAGAGCCCCATGCGGGGCTCAAACTCACGTACCATGAGATCATGACCTGAGCCGAAGTTGGATGCTTAACCGACTGAGCTCCAGATATCTTAATGTCTTTAAATAATATTTTATCATTCTAACTATATTTTTGCACATTCCTGATTAGGTAATTGTTAGGTAGGTACTCTATTTGTTACTTCTATAATTGTCATATTTATTTATACTTCATTATCTTTCTGATTGTTTCTGTTGTCTTATTTCATATGTTTTCATCTAGCAAACTAGAAAAATAATTGTGTTAATTCTAACTGTGATTTTCATAGATTTGGAGATGTTTATATATTATAATTACACTATTATAACAGTTTTGTGTCTTGCTTTCAGGACCTTTTTAAAAAATAGTAGCTTTATTGTTATACAATTCGAATATCATAAAATGCACCCTTCCAAAATACAAATTCAGTGTTTTCGGTATACTTACACAACAGTGCAACCATTGCCATTACTTAATTTTAGAATGTGCCCATTAGCAGCCACTCTTATTCCTTCCCCCTTAAGTCTCAACTAAGCAACCACCTCGCTATTTTTTATCATATGGATTTTCCTATTCTGGATATTTCATTTAAGTGGAATCATGTGTGTATATATGTATATGTATGTGTGCATATGTATGTGTGTGCACACACGTTCATGCTCCTGGCTTCTTTTACTTACCATAATAGTTTCAAGATTAATTCATGTTGAAAAATTATATCATAACTTCATTCTTTTTAGTGCCAAATGATATTCTATGACAAGGATATACCACATTTTGTTTATTATTTTTTTTTAAGTAGGCTCCACACTGAACGTGGAGCCCAATGTGGTGCTTGAACTCATTCCCCTGAGGTCAAGACCTCAGATCAAGCTGAACTCAAGAGTCAGATACTTAACTGAACCACCCAGGTGCACCTATTCATTTAGCAGTTCAAAGATATTTAGGTTGCTTCCACGTTTTCTTTCTTGTGAATAATGCTTCCCCGAACATTCATGTATAAATGTCTGTATTAACATTTATTATTGTTTCTTTGGGGTATATCCCAAGGAATGGAATTTCTTGGTCATATGGTAACTCTATGTTCAGTGTTTTGAGGAACTGTCAGAACGTTTTCAAAACCGTCTGCGCCATTTTAGAAAGTTCTTGGCAATTGTAACTTCCAATATGTATTCTACTTCATCCTCTCTTCTCTTTCTGGTGTTCCAATTACACATATACTACATCTTTTAAAATTATCTCCCAGTCCTTTGATGTTCTGTTTATTTGTCATTCTATTTGTTCTTTGCATTTCAACATGGAAAGATTCCACTGACAACTTTTCAAGCTCACTGATTGTTTTCTTGGTTATGTCTAGCCTACTGATAAATCCAACAAAGACGTTTTTCATTTCTATGATAGTGTTTTTGATTGATGTTACACACTTCCTTTTTATTCTTTCTTAAAGTTTCTATCTTTCTGCTTCTGTTACCCATCTCTTCTTGCATAACCCCTACTTTCTTCATTAAAACCCTTAACATATAGATCATATTTATTTTAAATTCCTTGTCTGAAGATTCTAAAATCTGTGTTATATCTGAGTCTGGTTCTGATGCTTGTTTTGGGTCTTCATACTTTTGCTTTCTTCTGGCCTTCTATCATGGCTTGTAATTTTTGAGAGCCAGACATGTTGTTATCTGCTAATAGGAAGTAAGTAAATAAACTTTGTGTAAGGCTAACGTTAATCTGGCTAGGAGTTGGGCTCTATTTAATGTTCTTTGTAGCTATATGCACCATAGGCTTGAAATTCCTCTAGTGTCCTTGCTTATGTCTTCCCTCTTTGTTTTGAGATTCCCTAAGTACTCCTCTTCAGAGAGTCTGTGTCTTTTAACTCCTTCAGCCAAAATTCACTAGATTTGTTAATGTGATGATAAAGTGTATATATCTAGAGAGAGTATTCTAAAATCTTTCAATTAAATCATTAGTATCTGGGACCACTAGGTAGCTCAGTCGGTTAAGCATCAACTCTTGGTTTTGGCTCAGGTCATGATCTTTCGGCTCATGAGTTTGAGCCCCGTGTCAGGCTCCACACTGACAGTGCTGAGTTTGATTGGGATTCTCTCTCTCACTTTCTCTCTGCTCTTCTCCTACTTGCTTGCACTCTGTCTCAAAATAAATAAATAAACTTAAACAAAAAAAAATCACTAAATTCTTAATTGGCCTGTGTCTCTGATTGTGACATTCGCAAGTATGCTCCAGGGGATAGCTTCCCCCCCCCCCCACCTTATTCTCTTCCCTGACTACAACATTCCAACCTATTTCCTTGCAACCTTGACCCCTGTTGACTTTTTTTTTTCTCTGCTTGAGGTGAGGGAGAAAGGGTACAGGGAGTTAGAGTGGGAGGAATTCTCTTCCCTGAGTTGGGCTAAGGCTTCTGATTCTGGAGAGTAGGCCTTTGTTGTGGAGAAGGCTCTGGGCATATTCCACAAAGATCACTCTTCACTTCCTTCTGATTGAACCACTGGGGAATCTGTATCTGGTCATCACCATGAGAACCTGGTGAGCTTTCTGAAGGCAATACACACCACAGTCTGGAGGGTTCCCTAAGACTTCAGCCCCTAGAAGTTCTCAGTCCCTTGCTTTTTACATTCAGTCTCTAACAATTCATAAAAATTACCATTGATCAACATCAAAAAACTAAACATCTAATTAAAGCATGGGCAAAGGACCTCAATAGACATTTCTTCAAAGATCTACGGATGGCCAGTAACCAATGAAAAGGTGTTCTCAACATTACTGTCATCAGAGAAATGCAAATTAAACCACAATGTGAAACCACTTCACACCCATTGGTGTGTTTTATAAATTGGTGTGTTATAAAACAGACAAAGCCAAAAGAGAAAGGAGTAAGCATTGTTTTGGATATGGAGAAATTAGAAACTTCGTGCGTTGCTAGTGAAAACAAAATGGTACAGCCACTGTGAAAACCATTATGGTGGTTCCTCAAGAAATCAAACATAGCAGTCCTGTAATTCTGCATATATACTTAAAAGAATTGAAACCAAGGACTCAAACAGCCATTTTTACACAATGCTCCCAGCCACGGCATTCACAATAGCCAAAAGATGGAAGGAATCCAAATGTCCATCGATGAACGAATGGGTAAACAAATGTGGTATATACACACAATAGAATTTGTTCAGCCTTAAAAAAGGGAGGAAATTCTGACATATGGTCCAATATAGATGAACCTTGAAGACATACTAAGTGAAATAAATCAGAAACAGAAAGACAAATATTATATAATTCCACTAACAGGAGATAACTAAAGTTGTTAAATACCATAAAGACAAAAAATCAAATGGTGGTTGCCAGGGACTGGGGTGAGGGGTAAATGGAGATTTATTGTTTAATGGGTACAGAGTTTCAGTTTCAGGAGATGAAATATTCTGGAAACGGATAGTGTGATGGATGCATAACAATGTGAATGTACTTAATACCAATAACTGTATACTTAAAAAGGTTAAAAATGGTAACTTTTATGTTATTTATATTTTACCACATTTTAGAAAATATCCATTCAAGTGTACCTACCACTTTATTGCTACAGTGGCCTCATTCTAGGTAAGCAGATATCAGCCATTTCTCTCTGAATTCCTCTCTCCAGATTTCAGGCTGGTAGTTTGCCCTGGGACCTCAGTTCTCTGATAAGTCAAGAAAAGAAAAAGTTGTTGATTTTCAATTTGTCCATATTTCTTCTATACACACAGGAATGGTGACTTCTAAGTAGTTTATATGTCAGAGCTAAGATTTTACTTTTGCCCCAGCAATGTAAAAGAAAAATTCAATTTTTCCATATGCATGCCTTTTCAGAATCTTAAAGCTTTTCCCTTTCATCTTACTGTGATAGCAAAGAACTCCATTGTAATATAAAATAAATCATGTAGTAGAATTGACTGATTAATTAAGACACATTAAAGATAATGTGTTCAACATTTCACCATTATTTATAATATTTCTTGTAGATACTTTTGGGAAAGTGTCACACTTAATACAATAGTTTTAGAAAGGTAAACTTCATGGAAAGCTTTAGCTCTGTCATGCTTAAGTGTCTTATCTAAACATTAGTCATTTTATAGTTAGAAATGAGAATTCAAATTTAATACTAAAATGTTATGAAATTGGAAAAAGTTTTAATAGTTGAATGGCCCCATTTTCCCAAGAAAAAATAGAATAAATAGCTTTAAGATATTTTCTGCTCTAATACTTTTTAAATAATTCTTTCTAACAATATAGAAATTTTAGGAATATGACATGAAAATCTTTCCTTATTTAACTAATTACTTAATGCTCACTGAAGAATGTATAAAAAAAGTTTTATAACCTTGTTTATTTCAAAAATTCCAGTACAGGAAAAAAATGTAAAAGTTCCTTCACTGATTATTTTAGAAAGAAATCCATTCCAAAAACAGAAGGGCATACACAGAAAGATTAAAATAATGGCAGTAAAATAAAATAAGATAAAATAAAATAAAATAATGGCAAAAACATAACTATGTCTGAATTTATTGTAGCCTTTATAACTATGGTCATTACCAATGTAGTTTTAATAAACAATTTTAGCAGCCTAAATTTTAATTTGTAAAAACGTAGTCTTTCATGACTAAGAGTATTATACTCTTTAAAAAAAAAAAAAAAAAAAAAAAAAAAACAATGATTTTCAACTACCCAACTAAGCTAGAAGCAATATAAACCAAATTGTTTTTATTAAATTGTCTTTCTAGGTCATAATAATATGGCAAATTACTAGTTTATTAGATCATTTTGTTGTAGTGCACAATTCACCACTGTAATTTACCAGTTCTACTTCCTGTACTCTGCAGCATTTTTATCTTTTCAGCTTAATGGATTTAGCTTTAAGGTAAATCGAACTAATCAAATCTCCTTTTTAAAACTGTTTTCTCTTTAACTGACTTCATTTTGCATCTTTTCACACTCTTTATTGACAATTTACATGTTATAATTGTAGGCAGAATATGATTAACAACGTCAATAATTGTATTGATACATTATTTCCTTTTTCTATAAATGGTTAAATAGTAAATAGTCATAATTCACACGGTGCCCATTTAATTAACAGTAGCTAAGTGGAGAGAGAAAAGAATCCCCGTACCTGCTGACATTGCTTTTTTTAGTCAATACATGTATATTGGGTACGCATTGTGTTCCAGAATATATTGGCTCCAAAATTCAATAGTAGGTAAGATGGCACAGGCTATCACTTTAATAAACCAATTTATATGCTACGTCATATGAATTTAGATTTGTCCTAGATTCAATTTTAATGAAGTATCTCAAAGCGAAAGAAATTTTATATGTTACTGAGAGAAAATGCACATTTTTTCGTAGAGAATGGTAATACCTAAAAGGGAAAAATAAAACAAAACATACTTGAGCCAAAGAGTTTTATTGCATTTTAATTTTCCCTAAGTTTTTTGGTTTTCTTTTTATTTTCTGACCTAGAGTGTTTGGCAATAAGGAGGAATAATAGGGAAAAAATAAGTGAGAATAGTTGAGGATAAACTGCTACAAGGGAATATTATATCTTCAGTGTGTCAAATATATATTATATACTTAATACATTATATTAAATCAATATTAAAATATTATAATATTATCCCTCTCTACTTAAAAAATATGATAACATTAGGGGTACCTAGGTAGCTCAGTCAGTTAAGCATCTGACTCTTGATTTCAGCTCGTATCATGATCTCACTGTCATGAGATTGAGCCCTGAGTTGGGCTCTGCATTGAGTGTGGAGCCTGCTTAAGACTTTCTTTCTTTCTTTCTTTCTTTCTCTCTCTCTCTCTCTCTCTCTCTCTCTCCCTCTCTCTGCCCCTCTCCTTCTCACTCATCCTCTCTCTCTAATAGATATAGATAGATATACATATACATATACATATACATATACATATACATATTATATAGATATTAGATATATGTGTATATATATATCCCAATAAGATGTTGGAATAACCGTAAAGCTAATTACAAAAAACGAAATTTGAACCATTTCCCATGCATTACACAAGAGTAAATTCCAAATGGATTACAGATCTAAATGTAAAAGAGGGAATACAAGTGCTATTGGAAAGTGTGGGTGAAAGACTCTATACCACGGCTCTTGGAAAAGACTTTCTAGGGCTGAACATCTGGACAGAGTAAAATATAAGGTCAATTATAAGTTATAGGTTAATTATAAGGTTAATTAATTATAATTATAAGGTTAAAATTTAATTATAATTAAAATATAAGGTTAATTATAATTATAAAATATAAGGTTAACTCTAAGTATAATAGTACTCTCGTTGTAACAACAAACTTGGCGTGGAATAAGAGAAAGAGAGTCATGGGGTGCCTGGGTGGCTCAGTTAAGTGTCGGAAGTGTCCTGATTTCAGGTAAGTCATAGTTCCTGGGATGGAGTTTCACATCAGGCTGACAGCACAAAGCCTGCTTTGGATTTTCTCTCTTTCTCTCTCTCTACCCCTCCCCTGCTCATGCTCTCACTCCCCCCCCCCCGCCTCAAAATAAATAAACTTGAAAGAAAGAAAGAAAGAAAGAAAGAAAGAAAGAAAGGGAGGGAGAGAGGGAAGGAGGGAGGGAGCGAGGGAAGGAAGGGAGGGAGGGAGGGAGGGAAGGAGCGAGGGAGGGAGGAAGGAAGGAAGAAAATGAGCTCCATGAGAAAATTCAAAAGGCAAATGCCGAACTGGGAGAAAAAAAAAAAAGTGACATATTACAGAGAAAGGGCTCTCAGTGCTCAGATCTGTTTCTAAATGCCATACACCACAAAAAGGAACCAGTGATCATTGAAAAAACGGCTTTGAACAGAGCTGAAGCAAAATAAGATGTACACCATAAACCTTCAACATCTTGTTGTGCCAGAGTTAGTAAGTATCCCCTGGAAGAACCAGTCAAAACAACACAACAGGCTGCTTAAAGAGTCTCCAACAGCCAAATCAGGGAGAATTGAGCATGAGTAATGAATATAGACATTATTAACTATCACCCAATAAAATAAGAATTCATAAATCCATACTTAGATCAAATACATATGAATGCACACACAGGAGAAATAATGAAATAACGGATTTACTATAAGAACTAAACTTTCCACAGTTGTCGAAGCTGGTGAAGAAGCCATGAAAGGCTCTTGCCTTTATGTCTGGTCAATGACCTGAAGTCTCTGAGCAAACCGAACTAACAGCAGGGAGGAAGCAGGAGTAATGGAGAAGAGTGGGCATACAATGGAATCCATCAATTTACACGGGATTCCACAAGGACAAAGTATAACCCACAAAGGCCCGTCGTGGCCTTCAACCTTAACAGTGTAGATGACCTGTAGAAAAACCTGGAACCCTTCTTCATAGAGCTGCGCTCACACAGTGCAGGATTGGAGACATTGAAGAAAGAGTTCCATAGTTGCTGGAAGAAACGTGGACTGGCCTGCTGCCAAATGAGCAACAAACGAGCAACAATGTACATGAGTTCCAACAGCGCCTTCCCAGCAGCCACCACGGCTTCACTGCTACCTCCAAACCTCACGCAGAGCTTCTGGGTGGCCAACTTAACTCCGAACAGTGTTTTCCTCAGGGAAATGTATAGGATAAAGGTAGCAAAAAGGTAGAACATTTAGCCCATTTGACCTCAAAAGCACTACTTCATTAAATTTAGTTGCCCATTAATAAGAGAAATTACATGGTGTGCGCAAATAAATAATGGCTATATGTATTTCATTTTATTCGCCTTCTCTACAACGGTGGTGAGTTTGCTGCTTCTTCCAAAGCACACACAGACAAGGATAGTTTTTTAGAACCTTTCTTGGTATCTGAAATTAAGTAACAATTCCATTCCATAAAGAATGTGTTTTTTAACGCATTTGTTTTGGGATGAAACTCAGCTTATCTATTAGCTGTATGATCTTGGACAAGTTTTTTAATCTGCCTATGTCCAGCTTTCTTGTCTATAAAATAGGGATAATACACTCACCTTTTCCAGAATTGTTGTAAGGATTAAATGTATATGTGTGTCTGAATATTTACATACGCTTATGTATGTATATTTTTATATATGAACATACATATTCATATATATGAATGTTTGTATATTCGTGCACAGTAAAACCTTGGTTTGTGAGCATAATTTGTTCCAGAAACATGCTTATAATCGAAAGCACTTGTATATCAAAGTGAATTTCAAGAACCGCTGGCTCAGTCATGATCATGTGATGTTTCACATCATGTACTACTCGTATTGCAAGACATCGCTTGTTTATCAAGTTACAATTCAGTAGAAATGTTTGCTCTTCTTTAGAAACACTTGCAGAACAAGTTACTCACAATCCAAAGTTTTTTGTGTATGTATTAAATTAAGTGCTATATAAGTGGTAAATTATAAATAAAAGCATTATCGTTTTTTATGCATCTCTCTTAATATTCCCCAAATAGAATAACACAGTGAGGTTTCTTATGGCCGTGTTTTATAATAAAGTGAAGTTTGTGTGTATGCTTCAAATGGAAAACTTTCCAATTGTTTACAAACATGCATGAAATCATCATTCTGCTCTGTGCCTTTGCATTTTTTGAAAATACATGTCAGGTGGTCTTGGCAATGTTGAGACTACCAATTCAGTATAACACTAAAATGTGCAAATACTTTTCTTATAAAATCATCCAAAGCTACTAAGATCTATGATATTGCATATTGGGAGATAAAGTAGTTAATACTTTATGCTAAGCGTTCTATTTACATATAAAGTGTTTTATATGTGAAAACTTCAATCTCAACATCAGAGTTATTTTTTATATCTAAATTCAGAAAAAATTATAAAGTATGATTTTAGCATTTAATACTATATTTTTGTTAAAAATACTATATTTTCTTATACTCCATATACTCGAAAAATATTAGAAAATAGTCTTTTTCAGAAATCAAGTATATCATTTCAGAGTTTTACATGTTCAATCACAATTTTGTAATTTTGTTTGCTAAAGTAATATCACATATTACCATATTCAGCTAGAATGTATATTCCATGTATATTCCCGTAAGATATACTATCTTACATGTTTCTGGGGTTTTTTTTTTTTTGTCTATGTTAAGAACATTTCAAAATGATAAATAAAGAAAGGGGATGCTTTTTGGCTAATCTAAATGATATAAAAATTATATATTTGGATACCTTTTTATGAGAATTGGAAACCTCTTGTTTTGAAATTGTGGCACCTGGGAGTATACAATAAATTATTGTAGCATTCAATCAGGAGGATAAGGTAGAAAGTAGGCTAGGGGTTGATGTGGGGTTTCCAGTTTCACATAAAAATATATTTGTGTATGTTGTGTATTATTTAACAACATGGGGAAGCATGTGAGGAAGGGCTGTTATAAGAAAAGCAAAAATTTTCATTGAAGTTTTTTAAAACAATCTGTATGAAGCATTGAATACTTTTCTGTATATGCTTCAAAAGAGTCAACAAACTTAACCCATACTGTAGAAAAAGTGATTAAAAATGAAATAGATGGCAGCTATTGTTTATATGTGTACGCCACGTAATTTTACATACTGATTGGCAACTAAATTCAAATAAATGAATTTCTTTATGTTTTGCTTTGACTTCCTAATGGTGACAATAATTCCACTGGGAAACCTGTAGATCCCTTGGAAGTTCCCCTTGAGTCTCTGGACACAAACTCACAAGTGTCATTTAAAGCAACAACAACAACAACAACAACAAAGTGACTCTGAAATTGAATCACCCTCTTCTGTGCAAAATAAACCAGAATCAAGCTTCTATCTTGGCCTCATCAGCATAATAATCTACCATCGGTACCTCTTAGTACCTTGTATGTGCTCTTTTGTCCCCTCTCTGCCCTTCCCTTTGTCTTGTCCATTAATTGTCAAAAATAAGTTGCTTCCGAGGTCACTCTTACCTTTATTTCCCTTGTATTTGTTAGACTTTCAAGAATCAGAGTATTCTGCTCAAAAGCCTTTCTACTGGCATCAATCTGTTCTTTGTTTCATTGATGCCTTATCATTTTCCCTTATTATTCATGTACAGATCTTTTCTGTACGCAGCTTTCTTTTGCAACAGCTTTCTTTCACTTTTGCTTTAAACTCCTTGTAAACATAAGACCATTTTGCAGAGCTTGCTCTTATATACTCTTCTTGCTTCAGAATACAGTATATACTTGTTGTGTCACAGGACCTTTGCCTTCTTTCTGTTACAGCAATGTACCTTCTTCTCTCTGTCTAGCCATTTACTCCGGAAACAATTACCTTGGTGATTGTCAGTATTTCATTCTCTATAGTTCTCATGTGACCTTCAATCACCTAACTTGGCCTATAACTACCTTAAAAATCTATATAATCTTTGTTTATCCACTTTTTTCTAGCAAGTTCTTTGAAATTGAATTACACACTTGCCACTCTTCTTCTTACGTTCCAAATTGTTATTTATAGTAGGATTCAAAAAATTTAATAATGGATGGATAATAAGAACTTTCTTACTTACAAACTCACACATCCTGTTGCCAGTTTAACATCTCAAATTGTCTTCCATCTTACATTTAATATCCACAAACAGAAATATTGATTTCTGTTCTCAAATCTGCTCAGATTGCAAATCTATGAATCTGGTAAATGGCACTATCAAGCCTGAAATTGCTCAAAAAGAAAAAACAGTTGACTTTCCCTAATCCCTTACATCCTGTTCCTAACTAATTCAATTCTGTTGATTGTATCTTGACTTGCCCATTACCACTTTGCTTTCTGGTTGTCAACTCAACTACCGTCTAGCAGGATCATTCAAATGTTCAGAAGTATTTACTACCCAAATTCCACAAAACTGTAAACTTGAGATGCTCAATCCACCAATTAATTCTCCTACATTCCTATGCCTCTCAATTTGCAAACCCTTAACATTTTTTTTAACTGATAAAATACCAGCTGGAATTTGGTAGAGGATAAAACAGTTTGAAGAGAGCTCATATAAGGTAATAGCAGAACTGAAGGGCTGTCTTTGAGAACGAAGTGTATTCATTGAGCTAATGAGCAGTATATGACCCTGTGTCTCCAGCCACTAGAATACATCACATATGAGTGAAGAAATGACAGTGGTAGGAGTCCTTTCATTCCCATTCAGTTATTCACTTGCAGAGGACCATTGCCCATTCCTATAATCAGTTGTGGCATCTGCTGGGTTCTTGTGATCTGTGGCAGTTCCCAAGGGAAACTTCCTTCCAGGGGACAAAATAATAGTAATGTTGAGCTGGAGGTTGTGACTAGCAGTTGACTCTTGGGGTTCTCCTTTCCAAATCAGCACCATCTGGTATCACAGGAAGTGACACTCATTAAAATGCTTTTGAATCAAATCCACAAGCTTAGAGCCTTGGTAGAGTCTAGAAGGAGGCGGTTTCTCATCTTAATTGCTTCTGTGGCATTTAACTAAATGAGTATGAATTTGCCTGAAGTTAACAGGCTTTTGTGATTTGTTATTTTGATGTTGACCTCCTGAGGCACTTGGATGTCTCAGAGTCTAGGCAGAAGGCTGGATATGAAAGAAAAGATTACTGCAGGGTTGGCCTGCTTTGGCCAAAAAACTAAGATTATGTAGCTGTAGGAAATCTCCCCAATCCTTTAGTGCTATGTCTACTGAATTTTGTGAAATCCTGCTGAGTCCTCAAAGTATCTACCTTTCATAAGACTACAACTAGGAGAAAGACCCTGTTCTAGAATGTCTTCAAAGAGTGTGTTATTTCACTACTGAACTGACCGGCAGCCATGGTGTTTCTTGGAGAGAATGTGGACCTGGGGATTTGAATGCAGGGTCAAGCGCAGAATATGATAACCTGAAATTATTTCTTCTACTGGTTTGTAAATGAGTCCTTTCCAGAAGAAAAAATAAGAATAGTTACTTTGGACAAGGACGATGGACTCTTATAAGATGTGTCAATAATTACCACACTGATAGAAGAAATACTTGGTCCCAGCAAAGGGAAGAAGAGGAGAAAATTGGAAAAGGAAGGAAGTGTTCAGGAAAGATGGGGAGGATGCCAAGAATTGCAAAGGTTTGGAAAGATGAAAAGGCTACTTATAGTGCAAATATACCACCCAGAGTCTCAATGGGCTGAAATATCTTCCGGCAAATAGAAAAGCAATTGGCAGGTCTTTAACTAAGAAGGGCTTGGTGAAGGAATTCTCTGACCACAATGATCTACTTGGGGTTTTTCAAGGCAAGAAAGAGATCCTGACTAGTGTAATGCACCTGCCCTCACTTGGATCCCACCATGGGGGTACATCTGCACAAGAACTGCCTTGGAAATTAGAGTGGAAAAACATTTGCCAGGCAGATAGTATGCCCGAGGTAGAGAAAGGGACTGCTTGGGTCAGCCAGAAAATAGCTACAATTACCTAAACTTAGTGGGAACTGCAAATAAATAAAGCAAAGAGATAAACAAAGCAAAACATCAGGGAGTATGAGGAGAGCCAGCCTGCTAGAAGCTCCTGGTAGCAACTGGACTTTACCCTTTTGTCACAGGGCTACGGGTCTGAAGGTATTAAGCTGGGCATGCCCTACAAGGTTCAGACAATATAATTTACTAGTTTGCAGCTCTATTAGAGTCTCTAAATCAATAGCCTCACCCCAGGGTTCATAGCTGGCAGCCCTTAATCAAAAGATTGAAGAGAAAGAAGAAAGGAAAAAAACGCTGGAGGCAGCAATCCCTCCGAAATCCAGAAGAGCTATGAAAAAGGAAATGCCATGTGACTAAGAGCCTTAGCATTATTAATAACAGGGCAGGTTGAAGTCATAATTCATAATAGCACTCCTAACATAACATTTGTTTTTTGCTCTCTCTCTCTCTCTCTCTCTCGGCAGGAAACAAAAATAAACAACCTGCTTCCAATGAGCCCTGTCAATTCAGAATTGAAAGGTGTGTCACATTAGGTTCCTGGTGTGAAAAAGGTGAAGATTCAGTATATAGAGATTTGGAATCTCACAGAATAGTAAATAAATAAGTCACTTTACTTTTGTATATCCCTCTCAATTGAATGTAGGCTTTCGAAGACAAGAGGCCATATCTGGCTTCTTCAGAGTGATACAGCGAGAGATCATAAAACCAGCCTGGGGAAGTTGATATCATAGAATGACCTCATTACCATCCAGTGGGGATCAGAGCCCTGGCTCCCTGTAGGGCCTTCTCTAACATCACTCCAGCCAGATGTCAAGGGCCTCTTCATAGCCTGTCCTGGATGTAAGCCCAGGCTCTCCTCTAGGCCTTTGCTGGTGGGGTAGCAACAGGACCACAGTTTTGTCTAGTGTTTGGCTGGAGTAGAACCATTATTTTTACCAAATACTTGTCTTTCTAGGCTGCTTTTTCCTAATCCTTTCATTAGAGAGAGGACACTTTTGCAGGGACTCCTTTTTTTTTTTAATTTTTTTAAGTTTTTTAATTTATTTTTGAGACAGAGAGAGACAGAGCATGAGCAGGGGAGGGGCAGAGAGAGGGAGACACAGAAGCCGAAGCAAGCTCCAGGCTCCGAGCTATCAGCACAGAGCCCGATGCGGGGCTCGAACTCACAGACTGTGAGATCATGACCTGAGCCAAAGTCAGATGCCAAACTGACTGAGCCACCCAGGTGCCCCGCAGGGACTCCTTTTGTGTCCTTTGGTGTCACTGGATTGCTGACTTCTTCACCTCAAGTCTAGGATCCTTGTGGATCTCACCACCATGTCACTCCTTGGATCTCAAGTTTCCTAATGGGTCTACCTTTTTCTCTCCACCCTTTGGAGACATTTTATGTCTAGTTTATGTATAATATCCAAGTTTGTACTTGTACTTAGCAAGAGGTATAGGGAAAAGTCATCTACCTTATCTTCCTCTAAGTAGAAGTTTCTCCAGACACCTGCATTTTTCATTGTTAGAGGCAATGCTTGACTTATAGTGGAAGGCAGTCTGCAAATTCTTAAATTTTTGCTTTGTTTTATTCTTTTTCTTATGACTCAGAAGTGTGATTAAGGGAAAACAGCCCTGCTTTGAAATGCTAACAAAAGTCCTTACAACACTGAACCATTTTTTCTACAACAGAAAAAAAAGTCATCTAGTTTAAAAAGAAATGATGATTTTGTAAGGTACACCTAATAAGTATGTTCCAGAAATTGATGGAAGTTTATTCTTTATAATCTAAGACCATTTTTTCATTGCTTCTGCAACATTAGAATTCTAGAATACATTTTAAAGGCTAAGAAAGCAATTCGTAGTTTCTTGAAAACATTTGTTTACCCTGCAGTTAAGAGACCTCATAGGAGAGAGGAATAAATTCTTTCAATGCCATTTTTTAGAAATACATATTTGTCCTAATTTTATGTAGATTACAAGATGTTTTCCATAATGTGCCTCAGCAGGAAAGATAATTTGTGGACTTCTGTTCCTGGATGATATTGTTATTACCTTATTTATTAGAAAGTTCCACTATGATGTCCTAGAAAGTCTTAGAATTTAAAAATATAAAATTGGCTTTTTAATTTGGATAGCCTTAAATATTCAAATATTTCCATTTAGTGTCAGGGAAATGATCTCAGGCTGTTCATAAAATATAATTGGAGAAAAAAAGTCCTAAGGTGAATAGGTAAATATTCTAAAGCAGATTCTCAAACATGGGCAATGGAATAAGTATTTTAATGAAAAAAGGATTTTTCTGCCTTTAGTGAAAGCAAAGGTTGTTATCAGAATGATTTTTAAGTATGTACTTACATAAAGCTATATATAAGTTCTTAAATGTAAAGCACATAAAATGACTCCAAAACCAAAATATATTTATGAATTGCATTAAAAATTCCAAAAGCAGTATTAAAATTGACATTGATGCCAGATGATGTTTTATGCCATATTATTTTTTAAAACCAATTTACCTATTTGGGGTTAATATAGTGTCATTTTTACTTTACTAATGCTTTTTGATTTCAAGCAGATGGACTATAATTTGAATCACAGATGCTATCACTGTTCTTGTTTTCTTTTTAATGGTATACTCGTTTTAATCTGACAATTCATTCTTTTGATGAGCCCCTTATTTTAATCAATACTAAAAAAGAACATCCCTTCAATAAAATACTCTTCCATTCTAAAGTAGAAGAATTTCATCTGCTTAACTATTGGCCTTTGGGATATATGAAATCAGTACATATGCACTCACAACAACAGGAATATATTCTCGACATCTACTGCATTTGTGTTGTTTCCCCTAGTGTGTGTATTTGAAATGCCTCACTAGACTCCACAGAGTATAGTCACATAAGGCTTTTATTTAAAGGCAAAGAATGTGGTAAAGCAAGAAGAGGGAATGCAGACAAGGCATTGGGAGTAAGAGACATCCCACAGCTGAGGCCCCCCATGGGCCCGATGGCGCTTTTGTGCTGAAACTGGCTTGGGAGAGCCTGGACAGAAGTTTGTTTCTGAGAGCTCAGAGGAGCTGCCAGTGGGACTTCTCTTGGTCGTCTAATCAAACCAGACTTGTCGAAGCAGTTACGTCAGCTACATGCCTTATGGAAAGAATCTAACCCGGGAAGTGACCAGGGTAATTGGGACTTTAATCCGCACATTGTAAATTCCAATGCCCTCATCTTGGCCAAAAATCAAAAGCCAGACCATACAAACTTTCCTGAACCAGGCAAGAACTCCTGTGTCTCCAGAACCTGTAGAACTCCTCTGTCTCCACAGAACTTTTGAATTAACTGTGACAGTACCACTTCTTGTAATGTGGTTAGGTATTATTTCCTTTGACGGTATCCCTGATGCCATAAGTGGTAAACACAGACTGAGTGTGTTACTCAGTTAAATGGTGGCCATCTAGATATCTTCTTCCTTAAAAAGATATTTTAAAAAAATATTTTTAATAAATGTGTAAGTTGACACCTTTAGCATAGAGGTGTATTTATTTTGTTGTGTTTTTTTAACTGCAGGCTTTTATTTTCTTCCCTTTTCTTTTTTGTGTCGTTGTTCTCCCTACTTATTTTTTCCTCCCCATATATGCTTTTATCACAACAGGTCATAGCAATAATAAGCGTAAAGTATTTTTATTTAATTTTTGTTGTGGAAATGCCTCTTATCAGGTTAAGAGAATTCCCCCAAATTTTTATTTTTATACTAAATAAATGGTAAATGTTGTTGAACTGGTTTTTTTTCTGCACATGTGAGATAGTTATATTGTTTTTCCACTTTAATTTATTAATGTCATGAATTAATTTAGACATTCAATGTTTAAACTTAACATGCATTCTAGGGATAAACCACAATTTTTTAAAGTTTTTAAATTTAATTTTGAGAGAGTACAAGTGGGAGAGGAGCAGAGAGAGAGGGAGACACAGAATCCAAAGCAGGCTCCAGGCTCTGAGCTGTCAGCACAGAGCCCAATGCGGGGTTTGAACTCACAAACTGTGAGATTGTGACCTGAGCCAAAGTCAGACCCTCAACTGACTCAGCCACCCAGGTGCTCCAAACCACAATTTTTTGTTATGTATTTCATTTTGTATATTATTGGGCTTTATGCTAATTTTATTTAATTTTTCTTAGTCTATATTAGGATTTTCCTTTCACATATTGTACTTATCTTATTGTGGAGTCAAAGACATGCTAAACACTGTAATATGAGTTAGGGCATCTTCACTGTTTTCTCTCTGTTAAAAGGTTTTTATATTACCCTACTTTTCTGTTCCTTGAATGGCAAAAGTGAGGAAAAAATTTCTTGGCTCTGTGTTTTCTCTGGGAAAACTTTTGGATAATGATTCAATCCCCTAATAATTATGGTACAATTCAGATTTCTTAATTCCTCTTAATTTTGTTTTAGTGAAATATACAATACTGGGCCTATCCCAGCATTTCAGGGGTTACTGTTTGCCCAGTCGAATTTTCTCCATGCTTCGACTTGGAGGTGCATGTGAGAGTGTACTTCCAGACCCTCGGGTGCTTATCATTTAGTTGGGCTTGTTGCAAAGAGACTATAACTGAATTTTTATTTCTGAATAAAATGGTGGTTTCTATGTTTTAACTTAAAGATTTATTTAATGTACATTCATAGTGATGGTTGTGTAAATATGCAGATTTTTTGTATTATACATTTTAATGTTTTCCATTTTTATCACATTTTATACCCTCTTTTGCTGCATCTTTTGGATTATGTCTTTTTTTTCTTTTATCTAGGTCATTTATTTTAAAGAAACCATTTAGTAGAACCAATACAAGAGTATGAGAAGAGGGAAAAGAGGAGATTGGAAGAGGGGGAGAGAATGAGGTCTGCATCAATGTCAGTGTGGAAACAGATACATTGCCTACTTTTAAACATTCACATTTAAAAGGAAAACATCACTCATCTTAAAACCTTTTTTTTTAAATGAAAAGCAGACACGTTTGGCTGAACTAAAACCAAGAAACACAACCCAAACCGCTCCACAAACCAAAAAGCTCCACAGAGAATCCAATTACCCATTTTTCCACTTAGAAATCTGTCTACCAAGTGTAATGTGTGTGGCTACTCAGGATGGGGCCCAGCGCAGAGGGAAACCCAGCCTCCTGAGTCTCTTAGATCCCATCCTGTGGGAAGAGGAGTCAAGGACGCCGGGTGAGTCAACATGGGTGAGTCAACCCCTGGCTGTGTGGCAGGAAGTCCGACGGTGCCTTCCCCATCCTCCAGAACTCCACAGAACCACGTGGTGCCCGCCGAGCTGAGTGAACAGAGAGAGGTCCACAGAGCACAGAGATAGGTCAACTATTTTTAAAACTTTCTATTTTCTACAGAGGAACAAAAATAAAAATTTCATCAGGCTTACCTTCAGAAACCATGCAAAAAGATTGGCGTGAAATATTTAACGTACTAAAAGAAAAAAAAAATCACCAACTATAATTCTGGATCCTGGATATTACTCTTCAAGAGAAAAGGAGAAACAAAACAAAACAAAACAGAACAAAACAATTCCCAGATAAACAAAAGTTGAGGGGATGTGTCACCGGTGGGCTTGCTTCGCAAGAAATGTTAAGGGGTGCCTGGGTGGCCCAGTTGGGTAAGCGTCGGTCTTCGGCTCAGGTCATGATCTCGCGGTTTGTGGGTTTGAGCCCCCCATCAGGCTCTGTGCTGACAACTCAGAGCCTGGAGCCTGCTTCGGATTCTGTGTGTGTCTCTCTCTCTGCTCCTCCCCCTGTTTGTGCTCTGTCTCTTTCTCTCAAAAATAAATAAACATTAAAAAAAATTAAAAAAAAAAAAAGACATGTTGAAAGATACTGTTCGGAGAGAAAGAAACGATGTAGGTCAGAAACTCAGACCTACTTACAGAAAGGAAGACCACTCAAAGAGGAAGATATTAAGGTAAAAAAAAGTAACTTTTCCTATTCTTAACTGAGCTAGCATTTATTTAAAATAACAATAGCAACGATGTATTTGGCAACCCTAGCTTATGGATGAATCAAATGAATGGCAGCCCTGTGTCAAGGGATAGGAGAGTGGGACTGGGAACGCTGTCATACCTGTCATACTAGCAGTAGCTGTGAATTGGGTAGTGGTTTTTGAAATCGACTGGTATTCAAGACTGCAAGACTGCTGCAGACTTGGGCAACTACTAAAAAAAAATACAGAGAAGTATAATTGATATGCCAAGATGGATAAGAAGAGAGACAGGTGCCGAGGTGGCTCAGTCAGTTAAGCGTTCAGCTCTTGATTTCTGCTCAGGTCACGAACCCCCAGTTTGAAGGACCGAGCCTCGCGTCAGACTCTGCACTCATTCTGCGGAGCCTGCTTGGGACTCTCTCTCCCTCTCTCTCTCTCTCTCTCTGCCCCTTCCTCCCTGCCCTCAAAATAAATAAATACACATTAAAAAAAAAGAAGATGGAATTTTATTAAAAACGTAAAGAGAGGAAAGGCAGAAAAAGAGAAGATAAAAAAAAGGAAGAAGCGTATGTGGTGAATCTTGAAAGAATTCATGTTTATTTCTCTGCTGTTCATCTGTTCTCAAAACACCTACAGAGAGAATCTTCTCATAGGGAAAAGAAAACAGGAACAGAGTTTACTTCCTAATACATTTATTCAAGGGCTGTAAAGGAAGTGGTGGCCATTGTATTATAAAGGAAATCGTTCACGATTGTCAGCATTCTTTAGTATTTGCTGTCTTTTCAGGTGGACGCCTCATTCATTACTTCTTGTCATTACTGTTCCTAACTGAACAACGTCTATCCATTAGAAATAGTGTTTGTGCACAGTAAGTGTAGCTGGAGAGTCTTCTCCACTCACAGTTAGAAATGGCTTTTGTCTAACGTAACTGAAAATTTGACCAAAAAAATTTTAAAAAGTGAATTTCCCAAATAGAGTGTGAAAAAAAAAAAAGAAGCGTATGCTTTTCCAAGCACGTAATCATTTCATGATTTGTTACATCCTATAGGCAATCGAAAGAAAGAGCTATCTAATTTCTTTGGCTCACCTGGGAAATAAACGAGCCTCATAATTTTCAGCTGTTTAACTGTTTATTGTTTTCTTCAGGGGGATTTAATTCAAATTCATGCCCTTTCAATAATTGCTCCTTTCTTAGCCATGTAAAGAAAGAGTCTCACAATCACTTTTAAAATCAAGTTTAAATAAAGGCATCAACATTTATCATAGTTGACATTAATAGTTTCGCATTATTAAAACTGCCTCATATTAAGAGATTTATAACATGATCACTCATTTCCTCTGAGGAAAAAAAAATTAAATAAATATCTGATTGTTCCTCCTACTTCCTAGGCATGCCTTGCTTACAATTTATTTTTGTTAATTGGAGATTTCGCAAATCAGTAATATTGTCACCCATAGGTCACTAAAAGCAAACAGATTAAACGTATCAAACAGACTTATTAAATTCATTGACACTCCAAGAACTGAGCAGAATTGCTTGATTCTATTGTGATGAAGCTAAAAATAGTCTGGTGAAATAATTATTCAGGAGAAAGTCTAAAGGTATCAATGTGCATGAAACACAAGGGAAAAGAGGGGTGACAATTGGGGCATTCTCCGAGGGCATCTCTAGCCCAGTTATCCACTGGAGGGCTTACTTGGCTGTTAGTCACTTTTACCAATTTCATGAGAAAGTTCTATCTTTAAGTTATGGGAGAGGAAGGGACAAATGATAAGTACTAATTCACAGAAGGTGTTAAAATCCTAGTCATAATGAATGTAATTGTGCTTACTATGACAAAGGAGTAAGAAAAATGACAATACAAAAGAATAATGTGGAAGCTGAACTCTGAACATTATTTAATTGGAGAAGTTATCACAGTTTCATTATCCACAAATAGATGTAAAATGATAGCTCTGCATTGCTTTAATTTGCATCTCTGATTTCAAAGGAGTTTGAGCACATCTTTATAGGTTTATACCCTTTGATGTTTTCTCTTCCTTAAGTTGCCCCCCGCCCCCCACTCTACTGATATTGCTGTCTCTTGGTGATTCACTGGAGTCTATTCTCTATCTAGATAATAATTCTTCATGGGTTCTAGACATTGCCATCCTCTTCTTCCAGTCTGTCTTCTCTCCATTAACATTATCCATAGCATTCTTCATTCACTGAAACTCTTTAATGTTGTGTCCTCAAATTCATCAGTCTTTGACCTTCTCTTTTGTGACTTCTCTGTTTGTTTAAGAAGTCCTGTGCCATGCCTAAGAGCTAAAGACAGTCTCTTAAGTTTTTCTTATGCTTAACATTTAATTTTTTTTTTCACATTTAATCTTTTCATCTATGCTGAGTCCATCTTTCTCTTGAGGTCATTTGACTTTTTTACATAAAGTTGAACCAGTTTCCCAATTATACAACCTGAACTTTCCAATTAATCTGTGATACAATCTTATATATTGTAGGATTGGGTGTTTGTACATACTTACGTGTTCATATTGGTCTAGTTTTCTTCTATGTGGGTGTAGTGTGATACTATATTTCCCCTTACATTACTCTGACTTTCTAGAATGTTGCAATATTTACTAAGGTAAGCCATCCCTATCTCCATTTGTTAAATGTTACTTGGCTAATTGTGGACCGTGATTCTTCCAATTTGCATTTTATTATAGGTTTATGGAATCCCTCAAAAAACCAACTGGGATTTGATTTACAGATTATGGAATTGCAGATTAAAGATTAGTTTGAGAATAATTGGTACCTTTATAAGCAGTACATCTTGTTCAAAAAATAGAATTTTGGAATGCCTGGCTGGCTCAGTTGGCAGAGCATGTGACTCTTGATCTAGGGATTGTGAGTTTGAGCCCCACGATGGGTGTAGGCATTACTGAAAAAAATGGAATTTCATATCATCAGGTTATTTTCTAAAATCTTTATTAAAAGTTTTATTGAGATAGTATTACCGGGGTGCCTGGGTGGCCCGATTTCAGCTCAGGTCTTGATCTCATGGGTTTGTGAGTTCAAGCTCCCTGTCAGGCTCTGCTTGGGATTCTCTCTCCTACTCTCTCTGCCCTTCCCCTGCTCGCGCTGTCTTTTGCTCTCTCAAAATAAATAAATAAACTTTAAAAAAAAAGATAGTATTACTATTTTCCTGGTTAAATTAATTATCATAGAACTTACAGTATTTATTATTGGAACAGCACATGACTTTTTATTTTACGGTTAGCTATGGTTGCCAAAACATTCTTTTGATTTTTCTGTAGGTTGGTTTTCTATCAGACGACACTCTGGAGCTCTTGTTTATTTAAATAGAATTCCAGTTCCTTTGTTGGTTTTGCTCCACAATGCTAGCAGCCTTTCTAATAAATCCTTTCTTAGCTCTCTGACTAGCATAGTGGTGCCGCGTTCTCCCAGGTCAGCCTTAAAGCAACACCTAAGGAGAAGCGGGTATTTCGTGCGCAAATGGGACTGGTCTTCTTGTTTTGCCCATGGATCCCTTGTCTATCCTCTTAGCTGGTGGTGCCACATGGAAGACAGAAGTAAGGGTAACTGATAAAGAGATTATATTCCATCAATAGAAAAAACAAACAAACAAATAAAACCCAGAAAATTCAAGGCAAGATAGGATTAGAAGATGTTTCGTTCTAGGTTTATGCTGTAAAATTCTGAGTGGCAAATTTGCCACGACCAGACAATGAATTTTCACTTACATTTTTCTCCATACCAGTTAAGACTTGCATTTTGAACCATCAACATCGGAGTATCAGCCTTTGAGAGAGTCATTGGAAGCTAGCATTCACGAGCTTCGTGTATAGGAGGCAGTGTCTCGAGTAATAATGTAGCTAGCATTAAATAGATGGTTTTAGGGGAACTGCAGAGACAACAGCATCTATGCTGTTTCAATATCAACAGGTTCCAAAGAGCCATGACACTGCCATTTATAACAGCATTATTACCTTGTACTCATGGTGAAAGACATAAAACTAGCCAATGGTGCTTTTGAAATAAGGGAGGCAAAATTTTAAGAAATTGTGAATATGCAGTCGTTGTATTAGTACTTACAGAGACTACTTCAAAGTTATGGAAGAGATTGTACTTTTTTGGTATACTGCTGATATATGAATGATGCAATTAATTATTTACAAAGTACTGATCAAGTAGAAACATAGACTTATAGCAATTATAAGACTAATTTTCAAGTTCAAATAAAATTAATAATTAATATTATGTATTTTCATTTATTATTTAAGTTTAGAAAACATGTTTACCTATTAGTCTTTTGATAAATACTGCCCTTGATGTTTTATTTAAGATAGCTCTAGAGGTTCTATAATGTCAAAATAAATAAAAATGGTTTTTTCTTAGACTTTTTTTTTTTTCAATGTGGAATAGCAATGAAAGAGCAATTGGCTTTCAGATAGAAGATGAATTAATCACAGAATTCAAGTTGCTAAAAATTCCTTTTAGCTATTTTGAGAAAGAAATTAAAATGGGACTCATTTTGCTCTTTTAGATATAAATTTGAACTAGTGGATTACAAGAAGATTTCCTCTTTGATGAATTTTTGTTATTTTTTTTCTTTCTAAATATTTCTAAATCTAATCTAAAGCAGTTTCGTGGTGCCTGGGTGGCTCAGTCAGTTAAGCGTCTGACTTCAGCTCAGGTCACGATCTCACAGTTTGTGAGTTCGAGCCCCACATCGGGCTCTGGGCTGACAGCTCGGAGCCTGGAGCCTGCCTGGGATTTTGTGTCTCCCTCTCTCTCTGCTCCTCCCCCACTCACACACTGTCTCTCTCTCTCTCAAAAAATAAATAAACATTAAAAAAAAATTTTTTAAGCAGTTTCTATAGCTAATCCCAGGCAAATACATTCCAGAATTTATCCAAGAATTTTCAAATCCACCATCGTTTTTATCTCAAAAGTACAGTTATTTTGTAGGGTTTTCTTACAATTTTATATCCTCTGCCAAAAAAAAAAAAAATTAAAAAAAGGGGGGGTGGAATAAAGAAAAGAAAAGCTTCGAAAAGATCAAGAGAGCACAATAGAACCTTTCTCTTTTGTACTTGCTGGCATATTCAGGAAACCAATTCAGGTCTGTGTAATGAACCATTCAAGGCATACATAAATGCAGATGAAATGCAGACAGACCCAGAGAAAAGATTGATAATTTTATCTCCACTGAAGGGCAGAACAACCAACAGATAATGGCTTGACAGAGGGTCATAAATAATAAGAATTCAAATCATAGAATGTCAAATCCTTACTTTCACAAGTTTCAGAATCAGAACGTACACTCAGAAAATAGTTATGTTAAAATCTTGTTATGAATATATAAATAATGACTTCTCAGATCCTGAAAAAATGTAAAGCCCAGTAATAAGTGTGGGGCACCTATCATAATTTATACTAAAAATGGTTATCATATCCAATGTTATAAAATAGTAACTCATAATTATTCTTTATCTAAAAATATTAAAACATATCTTTATGTGGAAAGTAGGTCATATATGCATTTAATTATACACACATTTATGTTTATAGATAATTAGTCTGTATTTTGCAGTATTTGCTAGATGAAAAGCTATATTATATTGGAATTCACAGGATGTTTTGGCAAGCAATCAAATAAACTCACTTTTGAAATCAATATTTCCAATTTTTCTAATTGTATTTGTTGCATTTGACTTGTTTAAATTCTTCTTTCTAATTCTCAGCTCTTCTTGATAAAATATCTACGTAGATATTTTCATATTCCTTCATAATTTAGTCTATCTTTTTTTTTCAACATGCAGATGGTTTCTGTGTTTCCTGCAACATTAAGCCTGGCCTTTCACATCTACTGGATTCCAGTGCATTTAATTATTGATTTAATCCTCGATATGCTGATTTTCTTTTTGCATTAACTATGTGCCACGCAAGCTTTTGGGTGCTTTATGTATTAATTCATTTGATTGTCACAATCAGTCCATGAGATTCACATACTTCTCATACCCATTTACAGTTTAGAAAATCTAAGCCCAAAGAAACGAATTGCGTTATCCAAGATTTCATAGCTCATAGCTGAGATAGCAGGATTCAGACCCAGACCGTCTGTTTCCAGGATTCGTGTCTTTATCGTTGGCACACTGGTCCGAAGAAGTGTCAGATCTTCTGCTGGCCAGCAGAGGGTTTTTGGTGTTAGCTGAGGGTTTTCACCCGAAATATAGTCTTTGATATTAAGTCCCGTTACACAAGGTACAGATGGAATCTTCCCAGGGGCAGTAGAGGTATTCCCTTTGTGACAATAAATGTGAGCCTTACATCTCTCTTCTCTATAAGTAACCACAGTGCACGCAGGCTTAACGCAATCTGCTGTTTTTGTGTAGATGTTGCATCACAGCTAGACGCAGTGGTCCTAGAACAGTCATGTCAAATGCTTATTTTCCCATGCTGCATTAAGGCCTGGAGCGGACTTCAGTGATGGATGGGTCTTCCTACTCATGTGAGAACCTGTAAGGTTGAATGCTATGCTGATAATGCACTGACTTTAGAAACTCCTTCAGTCCCACCTCAATACTCAATGCCTTTCAAATACACCAAGGACAATGAGGTAACCATCGGTGCTACTTGGAATAAAGCTGCCTGGGTCTCCCACTTCACATAGTGAGGACAAAAAGAAAATGGTTTTTAACAAAGCAATACTTTTTACAAAAGCAGGATAGGGAGAAATACATCTAAGGAAAACTGCTTCTTTTCTATCTTGATAGAAAACTTTTTTTAATAAGTAGTTTAAGGGATTCTCATGCAAGTGGTCTGAGGTCACACATTTGGAAGCAGTGTTCTAAAATGTTGTTTTCACCAATCTCACTTCATTTGGTTTTCTTAATAATTCTTGGGAAGGGCCAAGGAGTGGTCTATATTACATACGAATAAACTGACGTTCAGAAAGCTTACTGTAATCCTACAGTGGAGGATGAGAATTGGGATGAGAATTAGAAGCCAGCGCTAATATGTTGCCTTATTATTTTGTGATCACAGACAGGCATCCCAGAAGTTTTGTTTTTTAAGTTTATTTATTTTGAGAGAGAGCAAGCAAGCAAGCACAGGGAAGGTCAGAGATTGAGGGAGAGAAAGAATCCCAAGCAGGCACCTCACTGTCGGCGCAGATCCAGACTGAGGGCTCGACCCTACGAACCGTGAGATCATGACCTGAGCCGAGACCAAGAGTTGGATGCTTAACCAACTGAGCCACCCAAGTGCCCCATCAGTTGTGGAAGTTTTTATAAATGAGCAATGAAAAAATATATATTAAACTAAACAGAAAAGGTATGTTAGTAACACACTTCTTGAGATAGATACAGCAGGGAAATTCACTTGGGCTTAAATATTCCAAATATTTGGGAATTGGAAATTTTTGAAATATGACGATTCAGGTTGCTAAATTTTATATTCAGTATTGACACAAAGAAATTCTTGGCCTTCGCTAATTTTGGTTTAGTCACTTCATTGTAAACATGTGTAGTTCCAAAAGTGCAAGTTTTCCACAAAGTAAGTCATGGTTTTATGCTACCTAAACAGTACGTAATAATACAGATTAATGGTTTTTACCTGATATTGTCTAAATGCTAACACCAATTAAAATACATCTAGGAGGAGAATAGCTCCATTTTGTAGCTTCTAACTTCTTTTTTTTTAGAGAGAGAGAGAGCATGAGTGAGTGGGGGAGAGGGACAGAGGAAGAGAGAGAGAGAGAGAGAGAGAGAGAGAGAGAGAGAGAGAGACTCCTAAGCAGGCTCCACGTTCAGCTTAGAGCCCGATATAGGGCTTCATCTCACAACTCTGGGATCGTGAGCTACCAAAATCAAGAGTCAGAAGGTCAACCAACTGTGCCACCCAGGCACCCCTACAGCCTCTAAATTTTTGAGGAACATATTCTAAACTTGCCCTTTTTTTAATTTAAAGTTTTTTGTTTGTGTTGCCTTTACTTCTTGTGCATTGGGTTCAACTACAAGAGAAAAATAGAAGGGTTGGGAAGAAACACACTTCCTAAGTACAGTTAAAGTTTTGTGGAGAAAGAAAAATAAGAAAAGAGAAAATTGAGTTTTCTGAGCCAAATGCATTTACCATTTACTGGAACAAGCATCAGGCTTTTCCTTACTAAGTAATGATTTCAAACCATGAAAATATTGTTTCTCTGAAAACAAAATACATCATAAAATCCACAGCGCTCTGTAGAGAACAAGGCAAGTAGGGAGCGTCGACAGTGTGCTTTAGATAAGGAAGTGGAAAATTCATCCCAGTTTTGTAATATTCTAGTCAACAGACCAAGAAATTTGAACTCTCAGGCAGTGACAACTCAGACCGATCAGACACAAAGTTCTGACTTGCTTTCTCAGAAGAACTTTCAGGCATTATATAGTCTTTTCGATGTTAAACAAGCCAAAGTTTGTTTCAATCAGATTGGAGTCCATCCATTTCCTATCACAGAATAGGGGCAGGGAGAAGAGGGTAGAGAGCTCCACTCGAATCTAATGTGTGTACACATATATTTATAAGCTGTTAGAATCCATGTCTATGGAGCGCCTGGGTGGCTCAGTCGGTTAAACAACCAACTCCGGCTCAGGTCATGATCTCGTAGCTTGTGAGTTTGAGCCCCGCTCGGGGCTGTGTGCTGATAGCTCAGAGCCTGGAACCTACTTCAGATTCTGTGTCTCCCCCTCTCTCTACTCCTCCCCTGCTCATGCTCTGTGTCTCTCTGTCTCTCAATAATAAATAAATGTTAAAAAAAAATCAGAATCGATGTCTGAATACTGGGGCCGAGACCCATCCTCAGCCTGGATTTTAGGGTCAAGATCATGTCATTCTCAGAGGAAAAGCAGAATGGTAGTTTGGTGGAAAGAAGTATTAGTAACTCAATTCAGCACAGGCTACATCATTCCTGAGCAGTAAGAGTGGCAAATTATAAGATATGAATAAAATCAAGTCTAGTCTTTTGCTCTAGGTAGATTTTCAACTGAGTTACTAAGTTTCTGAGCTTTAGTCTTTTTTTTTTTTTAACGTTTTATTTATTTTTGAGACAGAGAGAGACAGAGCATGAACGGCGGAGGGTCAGAGAGAGAGGGAGACACAGAATCTGAAACAGGCTCCAGGCTCTGAGCGGTCAGCACAGAGCCCGACGTGGGGCTCGAACTCACAGACCGCGAGATCATGACCTGAGCTGAAGTCAGATGCTTAACCGACTGAGCCACCCAGGCGCCCCTGAGCTTTAGTCTTTCTAATAAAATGGGCTGAATATCAATAATGTGAGATTTCTGTAAGCTGTATAAAGAGCCGTACAGGACACTTACATTTTTAGAAAGTAACGTTATTCTTTCTTCTATTTTAGTATGTATATTTATAGGCAGGTATTTTCTTCTAAGTATAATTTTTTTGCTCCATATCACTTGCTTTTATATATGATGATTTGATTTACTTCAGGTCTATTTTTTACATAATTATAACAATTTGTTTTCTAACCGTCAGTTGAAGATGTGATTTCTGGTTTCTAAGTATATGGGAAATTTGAGGGTAACTTTGATTGTATTATTCCCCAGTTTTATTGCATATAAATAAAATTTTATTTTATTTATAGTAGTCAGAAAGCATGGCTACTATACTCTGAGTTTGTTGGAATTCCCTGAGACTTTTTGTGGCCAAGGACATGGCAAGATGTGTATGTGTATGTGTGTGTATGTGGGTGTGTGTGTTTAAATGAACATTCAGTCTTCATGTTAATCTCAAGAGGTAGCTGTTTTCTTTCTCAAGTTGCCCTGTACCTCACACCTGAATATGGAATCTGGAGCTGAGGTCAATGTCCTTTTTGCTACTCATTGCCTCTACTGTCCATTTTTCCTTTCGCTTCTATAAACACAATAAACTTTGTGTCATCAGACTGCACCATCTACCACCTCACTACTCCCCGAAGATGTTTAACTCTTGGATCACTGTCACTCTTTCCAGAATAACCATTGTCACAGTTCTTAAAATGACTCCAATATCTACTTTTCTGATTCCTTCCAATACTCTTAACCTTCAGTCCTCTGTCTTCTCCAGTGATCATGACCTCCATTTCACCTTAGTCATTCACTCCTGTGGTCGTCCCTTGACCTTGTCATTATAACTATGTGTGACCTATTTATAGGACTGCAACAAGCTCACCATTATCTCCAATACATTTTCACTACCCCTCACACGTCTAATATTTGCTCTTCTTTCTTAGATTATATGCCATAGCCAATGATTATAATCACTCCCTTTCATGCATCCTCAACCCGCTTTGCTCACTTTTTGCTCTTAATTGGTAAAAATGCATCTTTCACTGAAGCCCTCTCTTTATATGCCCTGCATAGCTGAACGTCTGTGACCGGCTCCACATAGTGGAATATGGTGGAAGAAAACACCCCGCTACACTGCCTGGTATGAATGAATTCACTTTGAATTCATTATTACTAACCTCCAGTGAGACTTTATGCTGTCCTCCTTGAGCCCTCTTTATTTCTTGGGCCATTCATTCTTCCAGCCTAAGAGAGAACTTTTCCATACTTCCTTTTCTCCCATCAAACTCAACACCTCTTCCACCATCCTCATACACAGACAGTGATCTTTCTTCCTATTGCACCGAGAAATGTGAAGTAACAGGAGGAACATTTCCACAATCTAGTATCAACGGCTTTACCCAAACAACATCATGGACATTTTTCCATTTTATTTTTTTGACCATCCTGTATCAATTTTTCTCTCTTTACTAGATCAGCATAAGATACAGATATGCCCTTATTTCTCTCATCAGGAAAACACACACACACACACACACACTTTCCTTACGCCACTTTCCATTGTAGCTAAAGTCCACATTCCTTCACTTCTTAGTGTAAAACACTATAAGAAAGTTTCATATATTTATGTCTCATATCTCTTTTTAAATTTTATTTTAAAATAAGCAAACAATATTTTTTTTTCTAATCACTCAATCAAAATTGCTCGTCAAGGTTATCCATGACTCTACATTGTCAGAGGCAATGATCAATTGTAACTTAAACCAACATTTGCGACAACTGGTCACACTCTTTTTGTGGCATTCCTTCTCATTGGCCTTACAGTTATAGTTTGGTATTTTTCTCATGTTTTATGTCATGCTCTGCTTCCAGTGTTATGGTTGATAAATTTGTTATACATTTAATTGCCCTTCCCTTGTAAGTAATCAGTCTTTTTCTCTGCAGCAGCTGTTAATATCAATCAGGGAGAAACATAGAAAAATGCTAAGTGGGCATCAGTTTAAGTTATGGAAAAATTTTACTTGATTGTCTAAATAATCACTTTACAATTTTATTTACTTGTAAGCTTTCAATGGTTAGCTTCAAACATTTGAATTACAATATAACTTTACAGGAGCATAATATATTGCAAAAGATGAACAAAAACCCGTGATAAAATTGCCGGGTTTTTTTGAAAATAATAAAACTTAGATGATGAAACAGAGACAGTTTTTAGGGAAAAAAAATCTTTTAATGTTAAAAGTAAATTGAAAGAATGAAATGAACAATTTGCAGAGGTGAGTAAATAAAAATGATAATGTAATGAGAAATTCAATGGCTGAGAAAAATAGATTCGAAATGGTTTTTAAAAAATGTAGTGAACTTGAAGATATGGCAATAGAAATAAAGCTCAATTTTGGAAAGATGATAAGGGGGAAAAGAAACTTAGTCTTGCTCTCCTGTGATTCAACATCAAATGGTTTAACACACATATGTTTGGAGTTTTAGAAATGAAGGAGAAAGGGGAGAACAGAAAGTATGTCTGAAGAAATAATGGCTGCAATTCCCCCAAAATGTGTATAAACAGTGAATCTATCGATGGAGGTTTACAAGCAGCAAGGGGGACACAAAGACAGAAAACCTGAACAAGGCACTAATATAATGTAATTTCTGAAAACCAGTGAAAAAGTGAAGATCTTAAAAGTAACACAAAGAGAAACTTCCATAGGAAAGAATAAAAATGAAAAATGATAGTAATCATTCCATCAGAAATCCTGCATGTAAGAAAAAACTGAAATAAAATTTGTGAAGATCTGAATAAAAGTGTCACCCTAAATTCTCTCACCAGCAAGCTAATCACTCAGAAATGAGGGCAAAATAAATTTTCTCAGACACAAAAATGGCTGTGAATTTGTCACCAGTCAACTTCACAACAATATGAAATCAAGTTTTTAAAAAGAATAACATCCCATAAAAACAAGCACTGAAGAATGCAGTGATGAGGTCAGGGGCAAACATGAAACAGTTTCTTAATCTTTAATTTCTTTTGAGAATAACAATGACAATGTATTGATTGAATGTACATATATAGGGGTAGAATCTACAACAAAAATAGTAAAGAGGATAGGAGCATGGAGACCAAAGCACAGTGGTCCCAAAAATGCAATTTAAAAAAGAATGGAATACCAAACTTTTGAATACGTGATTAACAATAATCCAATAAAAATATTCAACCCAATTATTAATCAAAAGAATGCAAATTTAAACCAAAGGTTACTATTTCAATTTTATTTCATTTTCAAATATAAAAAACTAAAACTCCACTTTATATTCTGTCATTGTACTATTATGTCTCTATTACATTTGCTTTTAAAATTTATACATAAATTCAGTAAATTTGCAGGATACAAAACCAACATTCAAAACTCAGGTATGTAACCTATACACTAGAAAAAAAAAAAGAAAAAATTTCACTTAACAATTGCATCAAAAAAAATACTTAGGAATAAATTTAACCAAACAAATGAAAGATTTATACATTGGAAACTATAAGGCGTCAATGAAAAAAAATGAAGGCAAACAAAAAAGGAAAGATATCTGTGTTCCTGTATCAGAAGAATTAATATTATTTAAAAAGCTATACTACTCAAAGCCATCTATAGATTCAATGCATTCTTTTTCAAAATTCCAATGACATTTTTCACAGAAATAGCAAGCAGTCCTAAAATTTGTATAGAACCACAAGATTGCGTTGGCGATCTTGAGAAATAACAACAAAGCTGGAGGCATCACACTTCCTTGTCTCAAACTATATTACTAAGCTATAGTAATCAGAACACTTATGGTATGGTGTGAAAGCAGGTACACAGACCAGTGGAACAGAATCAAGAATCCAGAAATAAATCCCCACACATACGGTCAACTAATATTTGATATGGGAGCTAAGGATACTCAGTGAGAAAGGGATAGTTTCTTCAGTAAAAAGTGTTGGGAAAAGTGAATAATTTCCTGCAAAAAAATGAAACTGGATCCCTATCTTATACCACTCATAAAAATGAACGAAGAATGGATTAAAGACTTAATGTAAGACCTAAAACCATAAAACTCTGGATAGAAAACATAGGAAAAAAGCCACTTGACCCTGGTCTTGGCAACAGTGTTTGGATATGAAACCAAAGCACAAGGGACAAAAGCAAAAATAAATAAGTGGAACTACATCAAACTAAAAACTTCCTCCCAGCAAAACAAAACAAAACAAAACAAAACAAAACCACACAATCAACAAAAATGCAAAAGCAGCCTATGGAATGGGAGAAAATATTTGCAAATCATATACTGTTGTAGGGGTAACATCCAAAATACATAAATAGTTTATTCAACTCAATAGCAAAAAACAAACAAAAAACCCCCAAGTAATTGGATTTAAAAATAAGTATAGGAACTGAATAGACATGTTTCCACAGAGGGCTTAGAAATGACCAACAGGTACATGAAAAGATGCTCAACACCACTATCAGGGAAATGCAAATCAAAACCACAAACAGATATCATCTCACACCTGTTAAGATGGCTATTATCAAAAAGAGAAGTGATATGATGTGTTGGTGAGGTTTAGAGAAAAGGGAACAGATGAACACTGTTGGTGGGCGCATACAGTAATTATGGAAAACAGTATGGAGGCTCCTCAAAAAGTTAGAACCACCACATAAACTTCCACTTAAATATGGAGGAAGTTAAATTACTCCATCAAAGAATATCTGGAATCTCATAATCACTGCAGCATTATTCACATTGCCAAGACATGAAAACAACAGAGGACTGGATAAAGAAAATGTGAGCTATACATATATACATATTACATATGATATTATACATATATTATATAATATATATTACATATGAATATTATTCAGCCATTAAAAAAGGAAATCCTGCCATTTGCCACAACATGGATGGCCTTTGAGGGCATTATATTAAGTGGAATAAATCAGACAGAGAAAGACAAATACCGTATTATCTCACTGTAAGTGGAACCTGAAAAGCCCAACTCATAAAACCAGACAATAGAATGCTGGTTTCCAGGGGCTATGGGTGGGGGAAGTGGGAGATGCTGGTAAAATGCTCCAAACTTCCACTTATAAGATGAACACGTTCTAGGGATCTTATGCGCAGCATGGTGGCTGTAAAATTTTAAAAAGAGGGAAAAAAAAACAGAAAAGAAGAAACCTACTTCATATCCTGTCATTCTGCTATTATGATTCCATTATATTAGCTGTGAATATTTTTGGTCTCCAAGAGACCCTTACTGAAATGTAAATATGTCTGTGAATTGTATGTTTTATTAGTAGATCATTAATTAATTAACATTTTAGTCAGATTCTTATTCTGAATTAATTTCAGTACATATAAAAAATAATAGATTAGCACTTAGTTCTAATATTTTTTCAGACTTTAAAAAATAGAAGTTTATAGTTATAGTTAAAATTCCATGTTTATTCCAGGTCTGCAATTTATTGGATGTCAGGAAATAAATTGCACAAGTATATCTGTAACCCGTTAAGTAAAATCTGATGAGTTATGTAGGGTAGTTGTTTTTAGCCAGTAAGTTTTATGATGGTTTGTTACACAGCAATAGAAATATGAAACTGTATGTACTATTTATTTGCTTACTTTTAAGCTTTATATCAATGGCTTTGTTGTGCTTCTATAATATGCTTATTTTTTCCTTAACAAAATATTCATGAGATCTATCTACTCATTTTATCTGAGTTTTATAGTATTGCACTATATGAGTGTGACTGTATTTTAGGTTGTTGATTATTTTCTTATTGATGGAAATTTAGGGTATTGCTTTTGTTTTTATAATACAGCTAACTCTTTGTGTAAGCATAAGCAGGATATTCTGCGTGTGTATAGAATTATCATATTCTGTATAATAAATTAGTATTTAATATTTACTAGGTATCATAATATTATCTAATTATCAAATATCTAATGATCTGATTATCCCTTCGTTTTTTACAGGGCTAGGAACGGGAAAGTGGGCAGGGGGGCAAGGGGTGATGTGTGTTATCTCTGGTTTTATTTGCAGACATGATTTCTTTTCTGGATTTAATGTCATATGAAGCTATGTACAAATGGGCAAGATTGGGGATCATAATACTTAAATTTTATAATTTGTATTTAATATAATTTTATAACATACTATTTTACTTTTGTTTGTCAAATGGCTGTTCATGATTTTTATTGAATAAGGAGGGGGGCGGGGGTGATGTGTTTGCTTTCATGTGGTTCCAAAGAGGTTTTCTTTGAATTAACCTCCCTAGGAATGTTTTCATGTGGAGCTGAATACACATTTTGAAGATTTTAGACTATAGCAGTTAACATTTATAGCTTAATAGATGACAAAATATTAATTTCTTAGAAGATATATTCACTTGAATGATATAGTGAGCATAAAACAATGTTTTAATGTCGTTTTTTGCAAGGATGGCATTCTGAATTCTATTTAATGTAGACGATTTATGGATTCAGAAGCAAATGCTTATCCTCCACTGTAAAATGGTACCATGGGACATTAAAACTAAGAGTTAATTAACATACGTTGGCTAGAAACATAACAAGCTCATTATATTAGGTAAGTCTTCAAATTCATGTTCTTTAGGCAATAGAACAGAAAAAAAAATGTAAGACCACAAAATTAAATGTACCTGTAAAGATTGAAATATGTCTTCACTTATTTATTTTTTTATTAGTTGCCCAACCCCCACCTTTCATACGCTCAGATATATTTTCTTCCTCTGTGAGAAAAATGACAGCTTTTACTAAATATATTTTTGAAAAGCCTTATTTCTTTGGGTATGCATTTGAAGCAAATCCATTGTTTTCCTCTCTCAAGCGTTTTACATATGGGCTATCCACTGAATGAACACAATGTGACTATCATTGCTAAGACAAGTATACAACCAAAAATATAATGCTTTCCAAGCTGCTTAAAATTAAAAATAAATCTCTGTTGCTGGCCTGTTAATAATCTGAGTGGTCATTATGCATTTAAAAAAAAAAGTCTTTGGGCCTAGAGATCATTCAAATATTACTCATTTTGGTTTAGAGCTTTGAGATGGGAAATGAATATGAGAGGTGAAAAGTGAGCAATAACTCAGCTGAGACACATGAAAGCCAATATTAAAGGATATTTTGCAATGATTGTATAAGGAAATAAAGTTTCTAAAACTAAATGTATATCCTATGTAGCTTCCTATTGGCTTATCCCTTCCAGCCCCTGGCAACCCCATTCTACTTTGTTTCTTTGAGTAAAACTCTAGATACCTCATACCAGTGGACTAGTGTTTGTCTTTCTGTGATTGGCTTCTTTCACATTCTGCTTCTTTCACATTTTATTTACTCATTCATCCATCCATAGACATTCAGAGTTCTTCCACCTTTTGGATAATGTGAATAATGATTCTATGAACATGGCTGTGCCCTTTGAGACTGTATCTTTGAGACCCAGCTTTCGATTATTTTGGATACATACCCAGAAATGGAATCTGTATCATATGATAATTCTATTTTCAATTTTTTAAGGAACTGTTATACAATTTGCCTTAATGTCTGTGCCATTCTACATTCCAACCAACAGTGCACAATGGTTCAAGTTCTCCACATCATCGCTGACTCTTGTTTTCTCATGTTGGTGTCTTGTTTTGTTTTGTTTGTTTGTTTGTTTGTTTAATTATAGCTGCCCTAATGACTGTGATGAGTTACCTTTAAACAGGATTATTCTGGCTGCTCTGGGAGAAAAGGAGGTAAGGAAAGAAGAAATGTGTTTGTATCATAATCCATTTACACACACACACACACACACACACACACACACACACATGGCTGAGAGAACATAACACAGCCTTTCTACATGAAGTTTGCTCAGACTTATCCCACTTTTTCTAGTTTATTTTATTTTAAAAACATAGAAACGATTTTTTGAGCCACAAATGGATCTCCACCTGCTACTGTAAAATTACCATTTAGCCTTTGAGAGCAGTTCAGTATGGCATGTAATTACATCAACTCTGGAGGCAGACTGCCAGTATTGACTTTGGACTTCTCCACTTACAAGATATGTGTCCTTCATCAAGTTATTTAAATGTGCTCTGCCTTAGTATACTCACCTTGTCTCATATAGGTTTCTTAGGGTTAAGTTAATTAACAGAGGAAATCACTTAGAACATTGTTTGGCATATAATAAAGACATAATAAAGACATATTTAGTGGTTGCTTTATCAATACATTGTTTATTATTATTATTATTATTATTAATGAACACTGTGCTTTGTCTTTGGAGAAGCACTCAGAAATTCAAATGCCAGTAGAGGAAATATAATGACTATAAATAGGAGAACTATACTGGATATATGACAATAAATATTAAAGTACTGGTATTTGTATGTGACCTTCATAACTTACTGCTAAAACAGAAGTCTAGGCCTAACAATATAGAAAATAAAATATGTCTGAGAGGTATTATTGCCAATAGACAGCAGTTGATTACTCTTGGTGTAGATACAACCATTAATTTAGGATATAATAATTTATTTAGCAAATAAAGCACCCTAACAAATGTAGCTCTAACACTTAGATGCCAGTTTTAATTCTAATAAATATACATAACACATCCACATTGACATTAATTTTATGATTTGAAATTTCATTGAGATTTAAGACAAATACCAATGAAGTATATGTGTTTCTGTGTATACATATATATACCTATACACATGTATATATATTTTTAAAAAAATTTTAATGTTTATTTATTTTTGAGAGAAAGAGTGTGAGCAGGGGAGGGGCAGAGACAGAGGGAGACACAGAATCCTAAAGCAGGTTCCAGGCTTTCTGTGAGCTGTCAGCACACAGCCCAATGTGGGGCTCAAACCCACAAACTAGGAGATCATGACCTGAGCCAAAGTCGGATGCTTAACCAGATGCTTAACCAACTGACCTACTCAGGCGCCCCTATACATGTATATATTAAACAATCTTTGCACATGTGTGTATACACACACACACACACACACACACACACACATATATTTTAAATAATCTTTGTAGTTGTAGTAATTCACACATGGACATACACCAGTGTTTCTTTCTTTGAAAGATTGATGAAAATCTATTTCTTCCTAAATTTTTGAAAAATAAGTACTTAATAGAAATTCCCAATATCTAATTAACTGGTATACTTTAGGTATCAAGTGTTTTCTCTTGTCACACAGTTTTCTACTTAAGAGTTTCTACATTGGAAGCTTTCCAGAAGAATGTTAATTGCATAGGCAATTCCAGTGAAATTCTTAGTCCTACACTTTGACACAAACACCTCCAAGTAATTTGACACTTGATTTAGTAACAAAATAATTTTAGCTTGCTTTTACTATAATAATAGTTATTAAATTTCTATGTGTTTATTATAATGCATATTATAATGACTATTTTTATTTCTTGTTTACAAAAGCCATAGCAATTTTTAACAATAATAAACAGCTTAATCTTTTTTAAAGTTTATTCTTTATTTATTTTGAGAGAGAGAGAGAGAGAGAGAGAGAGAGTGAGGGAAGAGCACAGAGACAGAGAGAGAGAATTCCAAGCAGGCTCTGTGCTGTCAGTTTAGAGCTCAAGCGATGGCTTGATCCCAGGAACAGGAGCTGAAATCAAGAGTTGGAACTTAACCAGCCAAGCCACCCAGGCACTCCTGAAGCCTCCTTTTCTTTACTTCTGCACTTTCTCTAGATATTCATATTCTGCCAAAAATTATTTACCTCGATGGAAAATGTTGAGATATTCATTTGGTTTACGTCTTTCCCATTATTCTCTTTATATCATTTAAAACAAATGTTAACCTTGCATTGACTTCATGTGTCTGAATTCTTCTAGTTCAGAAACATATCTTCCTCTTCCATTGGTTCATTAAAACAACTATTTTTCTTTACTCAACAGGAATCTTATAAACAATAATTGCCCATAGGAGAAAAAAAATATCTGGATGAGAGTGCTAATAAGATTCGTCTTACACACTAACAAATTAGTTGCCTGATTTGCTAGTGCTGCCCAAATATTAGCAATTAGATAATACTAAAGAGAATATAGTGTGGTCTCACCTTTATACAAAGATGATTGCAAACAATTAATTGACGTGATCTGTTTTAAGCTGAAAACACAGTGAAATATTTCACACAGTTAATATGTAAGCTCATAGAAACTGATGATTCAGAATCAGCAACATGATAATGTAAGTTTAATTTTCAAACATTAAATTTCATTAAATATTTAAATTTTATGTCAAAAAGAATGTATGTATGCATTTAAAATGAAAGATTCATAAAAAATTTTCACATCTGATAATATTAAATATAATAATTAAATATTAAATGCAGAGTATATTTAAAATACAATTTATTATCAGAAATTTCCTTTATATATTAGTGTGCACTATCTAAAGAAGCATAAGATGTCTGTGATCACCATGTCTTTCTATTCATTGCCTTAAAATTTTGCTTATTCAGGAATCTATCTTGGTTGTGAATGATTTTAGTCAATATTAAAATAGTTGGAATTAATAAATTAGACTTAACTAACAATTTAAAAAGCTTTTATTTGACTTTACTAAACTCTATCACTGAAATCATAGTTGTCAAGGTTACCAATGACCTTTCTGTTGTTAAATAAAAAATAAATCGGCACCTAATGTTATTTAACCTTCCTGTAGCATTTGACCTTGTTGATGGTTTTTTCTTACTTTTTTTTTTAATTGCAAATTATTACATTAAAATTGAAAGGCATTCGAATAATGTAGAAGTGTCTGAACAATCAACTAAGAGGCATTACCTCTTCCCTCCCCCACCACAGAGATAGCTACAATGAGCAATGAGAGGCAGGAACACACTTTTCAAATACATGGTCCTGCTTATCCAAATGCATCAATAGAAATGCTAAAAATATTTAAAATAAGTTAATGGATACATTTCCATTATGAAAATTCATAACAAACAGGAAATTAACTTGGCAGACAAGGTAATTTGGGGATGATCCCTACAAGAAGACTCAATGCTAACTCTCCATTTTTCACTTGCTGTTGCTTTAATCAGCAGGTACAACACCCAGCAGCTCAGCTCTTTTCCAACTTAGCTGAGCTCCTGATAAATGGTAACTTAAAATCAAGGCAGAATCTGCTTATACCATGAAAGGAAGCCACCAAAGTCCTGTAGCATTGTGCTAATCTGGGCCTGCAGATTATGGCAAATAAATTCTGCCATGAAAGAATCAACAAATATTTCAAGAGAGTAGCAGCATAAAAAAAATGCATGGAAGAATTTACAAGAAAAAATTATTAAAATAGAAACTGACAATAAAATACATGTAATTAGGGGCTCCTGGGTGGGTCAGTCAGTTAAGCATCAGACTTCGGCTCAGGTCATGATCTCACCGTTGGTGAGTTCAAGCCACGAGTGGGGCTCTGTGATGACAGCTCAGAGCCTGGAACCTGCTTCAGATTCTGTGTCTCCCTCTCTCTCTACCCCTCCCCTGCTCACGCTCTGTCTCTCTCTGTCTCTCAATAATAAATAAACATTAAAAAAATTAAAATACATGTAATTGATGTTCTCAGAAATATCCATGAAGAGGGATATGAGAAAATCATGTGGGCAAATATATCATACAAGACAAATAAAAGGAAAATATGGCAGAGAAAATAAGAGATAAAGATAGACATATACAAATTGTCCAGATATTTTTGTGAAGGATTCCTGCTGGAGAAAACATAAGAAACAGACACAAAATATTGAAGGAAATAATAATAGAATGAAGCGCAAAGTCAATAGTTCCTCTACGGCCCGTGGTTTTCATGTCCTGTCTGAAAAGTTTGGGCCTGATCGAATATTACAAAGATTTTCCTCTATGATTCTTTCTAGAAGTTTTGTGGTTTTAGATTTATATTTGTCTTTGATCCACTTTAATTGTTGTATGTGGTGTAAGATCAGGGATTATGTATTCTTTTTTGCCTACAGATGCACAATTATTCCTGCACCATTTGTTGAAAACCCTATCCTTTTTCCACTGAGTTAACTTAGTATGTATGTCAAAATTAGCTGGCCATGTAAGTGTGGGTCTATGTCTGGACTTTCTCCTCTTTCATTCTTCAATGTCTGTTTTTAGACCAATACCAGATTGTCTCGATTAGGATAGGAAACCATTTTTATTTTGTGTTTCTGATTATTTGTCCACATTTTTCCATATGCTCATTGGCTCTTTGTATTTTGTTTCAATTTTTTTTTTAATTTTATCCATTTTGGATTTTTAGTGTTTTTCTTCTTAATGTATATTCTTTTTTAAAAAGATTTTTTTAACATTTATTTATTTTTGAGAGAGAGAGAAGCAGAGTCCAAGCAAGGCAGGGGCAGAGAGAGAGGGAGACACAGAATCTGAAGCAGGCTCCAGGCTCTGAGCTGTCGGCGCAGAGCCCAACGTGGGGCTCAAACCCATGAACTATGAGATCACGATCCAAGAGAAGTCAGATGCTTAACTGACTGAGCCACCCTGGTGCCCCTTAATGTGCATTATTATTTTTTATGTATTTCCAAAATTTACATTTACATTTGTTTTTGGTCTTCTGTTTTTAATTTTGAAGGATAAAAAAACACTATCTACATTTCCCTTTATGATTTCTCCCCATTGCTGCTACGCTTAGAATTCTTCCCAGCCACTAACCTGTTTACTATGCATCTACATTTTTCTAGTGTTTTATGTTTTGATTTTTCTGCTTTAGGTTTTATTTTTAAAAGTTTTTTATTCAGTGTTGTTTACAGATGGCCTTAGTCATGTCCATCAAAGTTCTTTCTGAGATTTTTCCAAAATTAACTACAAAGGAATGTATTTTTCCCTTTTGATCCCAGTGCTATAGGGTTGTGATCCTACAGTTGGCAATTTTTTCCCCACACATGGCAGAACTACACTAGAGAAGGATGCCTATACCCAGAGAGGAAATAGCCCTCATAGGCAGAGTCCTGGGGCCCTACATGCAAATTATAACTTGTAATTATACACATATGTGTCTAGAAGTATCTTTATAAAAATTTATTTATCTTCCTCCCAACACTGCAATGTCTACAAAGTAAGGGAACACATCTATTTTATTCTCTGAGCAGGCCTGGAATAGAAAAGGTACACACGAATATCTGTTGAATGAAAAACAAGAAATATCTGCAGTTTGGATACATGAACCATTATCTTCCTTCTCTTTGTTTAATCTTGTGTAATTTGCACTTTTGTCACTTTCAACTAAAACATGCTTGTGGAATGCTCTTCCTTTCTTTCTTCATAATGAAAACTCTGTACCCTGATCTTACAGTTATTTGGTACACATACAATTGTTGTTTTGTTTTGTGTTAGTTTTCCATTCCTTGAGGGAAGAGAGTTTTATCTAAAGATAGAATGTTTCAGGAGCCAGAGTGTCTGTATTGTCTTACTCTGTACTCTTTGAACTTCAGAGAGATGTGATTCTTTCTAGCATCTAGTAAGTCTATCCATTGTGATTTTGCTGGAATAAAATAAATGCACTTCTATCCTTAATGCATGAATCTCTGTCTGAACCATGGGAGTTCATGAAAAACAGCAATCTCCACGTGTATTCTTATCAAGGTTCTTTGCTACCCCACTTAAGCAAGTATTTTTTTTATTTAAGGACAACATTTTCTAGAACACAAAGGCATATGCTATTGCTCCTATCTTCATTGTTTTGTGTCCTGCCTTTTTTGTTTGTGTTCTGATAATTTAATCTGTACGTTGATGTTAAAGGAGATTCCATGAGAGGATGAAGATTCATTAAAAGAGTATCCATTGGGTAGAAGGATAGTCAGAGCCAAGGCATCAAGGCATGATGAACAGATTAAGCTGATGTCAAGCAATTCTGGTTACTGAATTTCAGACAGGACACATGATCTCTTATTGCTTGAAAGCATCCTGCCAACTACCCATAAGATAGAATATTCTAGACATGCCAGTGAGGACTGGAGGAATCAACTCCATGTGGACTATTTTCAGACACTCTGTGTCTAATGACTAGGACATTATGGGAGAGGTGAGAGATGTGAGTCAAGAAGGAAAAACAGGAACAATTTTCCCAAAGGAAAAAACAGACACAGTGGAAAATAGACAGAAAAACTCCATTGCAGGGTAATGCCATCTGTGGGAGATCTGTGCTTGCTGATCTCTGAGGAATGCACACATGTTTTTCTTTTTTCTTTTGTTGGTAACTGAACTAACAATTCCTTCCAAATTTTCTAGAACTTAAGCTTTCAATGTATTATTCTCTATTCCATCCTTGTTTTTAACTTAGAAATGTTAATGTGAGGGTTTTGAAGGAAATGTGGCTTATAAATCTTATAAATTCATGTAATTCACACTCCAGGTTACTACCTGACATTGCTTTGAGATGATTAAATACTTCCCATTATTAAATGCTCCAAAGAGCAAGCTCCATAGAAAGGAAGCTCTTGTATTAAACAATGTATTAAACAACACAATAAACACATAGTTAAGCCCCCTGTGTTCAAAACAGTAAGTTGTTAGTAGGTACATTAAATAAAATTATCACACACTGTTCTTGATATAAGATTTATAGTTCTATTATTGTTTTGTCCTTTGAATTTCCATAATCAGAACTATGGAATTTATTGGTTCTTGAGAAGTAGCAGTTTATATAACAGAATCATTTTTATTCTAACAGGCACATTTCAAAGGCGATAAAAAACTGGTTTTATATCAGTTCTTAGTATTGTTATTATATTTAAAAGCTTTATTTAGAAGTTCTCCATTTCTGATGGGTAGACAAAATCTAATGCAGCATGTCTTTCTTCCTAGAAAATGCCTTTTTATTTTTTTTACATATTGATTTTTAAGAATTAAATGCAATTATCCTGTCCCTTCCTCATGGTTGGCTCTGACTCCCATCTCTGTCTTTCATAGAAACACAGGGAAAGTAGAGTTTATACTCTTTACTTCTACTCTTATTCAGCTTTCAGAAAACAGATGTTCCTTGAATGACTACACTGTAGGGATATAGGGTTGCATTAGATAGATTAGTTACCTTGTTATCTTGTCTAATGTGTAAACAAGTGATAATACTACTTACCATAGAGGTTGTTAGAGTGGTAATTGTTATCACTCACCCCTCAACTCCTTGGTATCTTTCATTCCATTGCAGAACACACTCATGTAATGACCTCAAATATTTTACAATTATTGGGATCCAGTGGTATCTTCTTAATCTTCCTCGTTGCTGTGTTTTCTATGGCATTTGACAAGTATTAACACTGATGTCCAGCATGGATGAGTAGCAAGGATGGAAAGTTTCATTTATCTCTCTCTGAAAAGATTCAGATGGGCTTTCTCGCTCTCCGTGTCTTCTGGTTCCTGTGTCCCACGTCCTCTTTTTTCCCCTGCATGTTTTCCTTGTGGCTCTTGCTCATGACTTTCACTCTGATGTGTGAATTCCTAAGTCCTTCCTATTTGGTCTATTTCAGTGTCTATTGCTGTATCAAGTCTTTGCTGCTAACACAACTGTTTCCCCCTCCTTCTGGCCGATCTCATGGGAGGAGTTCAAGGGTCACCTTGCATTGACTCTCAGGCTTAGACTTCTGCCCTAAGTTCTCCTTTATGCAGTCTAAATATGTTTTCCAACTGTCTGCAATTTGTTTCACGCTGAAAGGGCTTGCAGCCATTTCCATATTAAGTGAAAAGTGGAGGTATTGTTTCCACATGTATGAATTGATAATGCATTCCACTTTGTGGCTTTGAGCAAGGTAATTAAACTTTTCCCTTAGTTTCCTCATTAAAAATTAAATGTTTCATTTGAGGAAACAAATATCTTCACAGTTCAGTCACTTTTAAAGGTCTACTCACATTCTTCTCCCTTAGACTCACCTGTCCCTTATCTTCCACTTTTTATTCCGGGTCAGTTTCCTGGGGCATGGAACCGGGTAGAAAAGACTTAACAACAGATATAGAGGAGAATCTGATGATATCTACATTTTTCTGTTGGCCAAGACTTCCAGTTATTATTTTTTTTAATTGTACTTGTTTTTAAATAGGACTATATAACTCAACCAGAGCAAAATTCTGATTTGAGTTTCAAGGCTTCATCTTAACTGGAGCTCTCCTAAAAGAGCTTCATGTATAATATGCTCTATTTTATTAAACACACATTTTTTTTTCCAGCTTATACATGATAAGAACTAGGGAAGTAGGATAAGTAACAAAGGGGAATATTGATAGCCTGTTCTGAAAGAATTTGCAGGAATGGGTACAGGGAAAAGACTTACCACAGTTTTCTTGTGAGAAATGAGTGTTAAAGAGTCAAAGAAATGTTAAGAAATAAAATGGCTCTTTCTTTCATAAGTCAAATTGGAAACTCACTAACGTTTGTATTGATTCATTTATTTTAAAACATTTGTTAAATAACTACTATGTTTCAGGAAGCTAGAGCATCTGTAACTAACAGTGCAAGTTTTAGGGAGAAAAGTATTAAATGCACTATTAGTAGGCTAAAATGAAAAGCTGCTGTTCAGAATGCTTGGTTTCTCCCCAACATGCTCTTTATTTGGGGACATAAAGGAACATCGTGGGCCAGAAAGAACAGAGTGGAAACCAGGAGTTTCCTCTTTGGGGTAACAAATACACACAAATAATTGAATATGACATGGGTACCTGGGCGGCTCAGTCAGTTAAGAGTCGGACTTGGGCTCAGGTCATGATCTTGCAGTTTATGAGTTCGAGCTCCGTGTCAGGCTCTGTGCTGATGCCTCAGAGCCTGGAGCCTGCTTTGCATTCTGTGTCTCCCTCTCCCTCTCTGACCCTCTCCCGCTTGTGCTCTCTCTCTGTGTCTCAAAAATAAATAAACATTGAAAAAAAATTTAAAAACGAAAAGGACTGAACATCACGTATTTGACTAAGGGGAGCTCATTAATAACTCATGTTCAGCTCATGATCTTCAAAGGAGTTCAATAGAAATCATGAAACCACTAGGGTGCCTTAATAGGAATTTATTGTGGAAAAACAAAAACATCTAAAAATAACTTGCGTTCTCAATCCCAACCAAGGAAAAATAAAAGTAAGGAATAAAATGTTGGAAGAATATATTAATAAAAGAAAAGCATAAGTGTATAATTGAAAAAGAAGATGTGCAAGAAAGTCTTTAAAACTCTATTCAAACTGGCTTACAGAAAATTGGTTCAATGATGTTGAGGAAATATATAAGAAATCCATTCAGAATTCAGATTTAAATGTGGCCAGTGAAGAGACACCAATCACAAGAAAGAGAATAAAAATTCAACACAAACGCGTTTGAGTTTCCATAAGAAGAGAGCAAAAGTAATGACTTAAATAATCATCAAAGAAATAATAAAGGAATGTTTTCCTGAGATGAAAGAAAAATAAGGAACTCCCTATACGCCTAGCAACCAAAAATACCCAAGACCTCCAAGGTTATTGTTTCAGACCACACAGCCCCAAATCCCAGTGGCAAAGGGCAAGAACACTTTTCTTAGGTCTCTGTGGAGCCCCTGGTACAGCTCTATGATCTCCGATGGGGTCCCTCCTGTGTGAGTTGGCGGGGAGGAGGCTGGGGCTGATTCAGGAGGGGCTTGGCCATCACAGGTGTGCCACCCATCCTGTGCTGAGACCCGGGCGGAGGGGCCAGGCAGCTCCCAGGAATGCCCTTCTCAAGGCAGGAGCAAAGACACACAGGGCGAGTCCGAGCTCACATCAGAGCCTGGCTTGGGTCACACCTCTTCACGTTCCACCGATGAAACAAATCGCATGGCTGAACTACTTCAAGCAAATTCTGAAGGCAGTTCAGGTCTATCTAGCGCAGCCAGAAAGAACTGCCCTTGCTCATAGGAGCTCGGAGTTTAAAAAAAAAACTTAAGTCAGTAGCAACCAGAGGTGAATGCCTTTGCTGTTCCTTGCTGTGATGACAGACGAGCTTTCAGGTATTCGTGCACTGATTGAATAACTCTACAAATTAATGTTCATGTTTTTCTTGTGTCATCCTATATCTAATGAAACGTAATCTGTAAATTATTGGCCAAGGATATATAGTTTGAATTTTGTCCTCGCTGAACAAGAGGAAAAAACTTTGGCTCTGCTGTCTCTTTTTGTTCTAATAACATATTATTCCTCCTTTTCCTAGTGATTCATTCATTTCTAAATATAAAAGTATGCTGTTTTGCTTTGATAGATTTAGAATTATATCACCTCTGTGACTCATCACTCATTTCTAGAAGAAGATAGGCAATTTTGGTTAAATCACTCCCAAAGTAATAAGCCTAAAAGGCTTCTTTTCTGGCTTTCACAAAATCTAAAGAGAGCTGACCTGCTAATAAAATACCATTTATGTAACAATCCTTGGGTCTCTTATGAATGTTCCCACTAAATCAAATTCAAGAGCATTAAAAAATGAAAAGGCTACTGGAAGAAAGCATGTTAGAGATTCCAAATGTGAGATTGTGTGTGAGTGTGTGTGTTGCATTATCTTACAATAAGTTTTGGGGATGGGTGGAAAATTTTACATATTTTTAAGAAGTAATAACTAATACGAAGGATGCATTATAAGAGGAGATGTAAGAAAATAGACACTTCTGTGTATTGTTTCTGGAAGTTTCAATTATTGCAGCCATTCGAGACAGAAAATCTGCCAATGCTGGGCAAACTTCAGTATGGATTGTTCTTATTTGAAAATGGTGTTATGAAATTAAAGAGGCACACAGGCGAGGGTTTTATCAATCAGAAATAAAATGCATTATGTTAAATGAGCAAAATGTTATATTCTACAACAAAGATATTATTTCCAATAACTCCAGTTACTGTAGCCACTCCTGTGTACAACAGTAGTAAAAAATGTCTGCAAATGAAATAAGGAACATTTGAGTCCAAAACAGAGGTTCTCTTACGACCTGTGAATTGAAGGCAGTCGTAATGTGGTTAAGATTGTAGGTAAAGGGGTTGATGAGCAAATTTTTAAAATTTACTGAAAAATAAAAAAATAAAAAATAAATAAATAAAAATTTACTGAAGCAGAATGTAGGTTTAAGAATGCCTTAAACCTGACATATTCTGGTCAAGATCAAAATTTTCGTTGATATGTATTGCCTCACTTGTTCTGTGGGACACCTTGAAATAGAGTCATAAGCTCAAATTCTCTCTTGGGTCACTATGTTTGATACCTTTATTAGGATGAGGATATTTGGGGGCTCCTGGGTGGCTCAGTTGGTCTGACTTCGGCTTAGGTCATGATCTTGTGGTCTGTGAGTTTGAGCCCCGAGTGGGCTCTGTGCTGACAGCTCGGAGCCTGGAGCCTGCCTCAGAGTGTCCCTCTCCCTCTGCCCCTCCCCCTCTTGTGTTTTCTCTCTCTCTCTCTCTCTCTCTCAAACATAAATAAATAAACAAACATTTTTTAAAAAGGGACACTTGCACATAGCAACGCATATGCCTGGGGAGCCACCATGTGAAGATACAGAGGTAGGGCGATACTTGTACAAGCCAAGGTATGCGACAGACTACCCACCAACATCAGATGGCGGAAGAACGCATGGAACAAATTCTCCCTCAGAGTCCTCAGGAGGAACCCACCCACCTGACACCTTGATCTCTGGCCTCCAGAGCTGGGAGACAATACATCTCCCTTATTTAAGCGGCCCAGTTTGGGTTACTTTGTTAATATCAGCCCTCAAAACTCATACTGGTAGCCATGTAGCCTGTCCACTGATCCCACTGTGTCAACAGGGCCCTGATAAATGGACTCAGGGATGTCCCTCTAGGGATGTGTGATAGTTTTTCTGAGGCATAGGTCTTAGAATAGGGTAACTGCTTCATATGGTATTTACACAGTTCATTTCATTAAATATTGCTACACTTTTCTCCAGAGTTGCTCTCGCAGTTTACATTTCCCCTACAGCACAGCGCAAGTGTCCATTGCTTCTTCCCTGAGCTTTTTTCTTTTCTTTTTTTTTTTTTTTTTTTAGATCTGTCAGCCTTTTGTCATGTGCTCTCAATCTGCACTGCGTTTCCTCCTTTCTGGAAATTATCTATTCACAACATTGAGTCTTTTTCTAATTGAAGAGTAGGATGATTCTTTTCTTTTCAGATTCAGAAACGACACTGCAAGTACTGTCTCCCACTCTTTTGCTCTTTTAAGTTTTTTATGTCGTCTTTTGATGAACAGAAACTTTTATGAATGTTTGCCTTCAGAAAAAAATGCATGAATCTTTTCCTTTATGGCTTGTGCATAAAATACACAGCTCAAGAATTTTCTCCCTACCCTGAAATTATAGTGCTACCCCCCCTAAATTTGCTTCAAAATTTTTAAGTTTCATACATTAAAGTCTCTGATTCACATGGAATTGATTTTTCTGGATGGTGCAAAGTAATAAAAACATTTATTTTCTTGTGTTTCAGAAATATTTGTTGTCTGATCCATTTTTTCTCAGTACTATGTAATGTCAGCTCTATGGGCATCATGCTTCCAAGTATTAATATTTCTATATCTTGATTCTTGATTCATCTATTTTCCTAGCCATGAACCAATATCACATACCTTTATGCACATAGATCTATAATAATATATGGCAAAACAAGTTTTTAGCGTTCTGTATTAATTTAAAAAGCAGTTTGACTTTCACAAAATTCCTATGGGAATTCTAATTGGAATTGTGGTGAATTATAGATTTATCTCAGAATTTATATCATCATATAACCATAATGTCTATTGTCTAAGGACAAGTTGGACAGTTGCCAACATTTTTATTATTGCTTGATAATTTTTATATGACTGTCTTAAAATACTGTTCAAAAACTATTGTAAAAAATAAAATCCTTTCTAAAACACAAAAATTACATATACCATTTACTTTAAAATTTTTTATAATCATTTTATATTCATAATTTGAACATTAAATATAACAAATTATGTTTGGGATATATGTATCTATACATATTTTGACATTTACTTTTTAGATCTGCCTTTAAAACTGTATCTCTGGTTATTTCTAAAGATATTTTTTTGTTTACCATGCTCTTATTATTTCTTAGTTGTATGAAAAAAATATATATACATTTATTCAAAGTCACATTTTATGGCAATTAAACTTGGAACTGTTGAGTTCTTTTTTTTAATGTTTTTAATGTTTATTTTTAAGAGAGAGAGAGAGAGCACGGGGGAGGGGCTGCGAGAGGGGGAGACAGAATCTGAAGTAGGCTCCAGGCTCTGAGCTGTCAGCACAGAGCCCGATGCAGGTCTCGATCTCATGAACTGTGAGATCATGACCTGAGCCAAAGTCAGATGCTTAACGGACTGAGCCACCCAGGTGCCCCAGAAATTATTGACTTCTATCAGTTTATTTCAGTGGACTGTAATATGCTTCATAAAAATCTTATCACTATAGTTGTTAATAGACTTGCAAACTGAGGAACAATTTCTGTTTGGAAGATATTCTCAATTATAAGCTCATTGCACACGATGTACTAATTTTACAGTTTGATTAACTCCACAGACACTGTCTTTTGGCCTTCTTTCAGAAATCCTTTCTTTAGTAAATATTTTTGATATACAATTTATCAAATGATGATTTATATTTGTGGCTATTTTGATTGTTTTGTCAAATTTAGGTGCCATAAAACTGAAGGACCTCTTCATTTGATCTTAGTATAGAATATAAATTGGTTTTATTAAATATAAGACTCTATCAAATTATTCTTTCCACAAGTCAAGATATCCTACATCACAAGTATAGAATTTAAATATTAAAACATGTACATCATTATTTTTAGATAATCAAAATAATTTTCTAAAAACTTGTTTAATGTATATGGATGTTATTTATTTTTTAAAAACATACTTACAAAATTTTGTTTACACAAAATTATTTTATGGGCCCACAAATATAATAAAATCAAATTTTTAGTCAACAAATAAATATGTGTTTAATTTCTATTATTTTATTTATTCTTTAATGTCTCCACTCTTCAGGTTGCCTAATAGGATAATAAATTATATAGTCTATATATATATATATATATATATATATGTGCATATATATATGTGTATATATATACGCGCATATATATATGTATATATATGCGCATATATATGTATATATATATGCGCATATATATGTATATATATATGCGCATATATATATATATAAAACTGTCTCATTTCATTATAAATATCTTATTTTGAATGAATAAACATTTCATCATTATTTTTTTAATTTTTTTTTATGTTTATTTATTTTTGAGAGACAGAGAGACAGAGCATGAGTGGAGTAGGGGCAGAGAGAGAGGGAGACACAGAATCTGAAACAGGCTCCAGGCTCTGAGCTGTCAGCACAGAGCCAGACGCCGGGCTCGAACTCACAAACCGCGAGATCATGACCTGGGCCGAAGCCGGACGCTTACCCGACTGAGCCACCCAGGCGCCCCCATTTCATCATTATTTAAAATTTCTTGCTGCTGGTTGATTTTTTTCCCCACATATGTACTTCATAGTTTCCAATTCCAATTGCCCTATGTTTTCTTATCCTAAAATCTTATTTTTTTCATGAAAAGAAAAACTCCACATTTTTTGTAACATCCTAGGACCAAAATTTTCTAAAGACAGAAACACCCTTAGGCAAATTACAGGCACTGTTAGATACAAGCTACACTCTTTAGAAGGGCTAAAATCTAGAAGACTGACAAAACCAAGTATTTACAAGGATGTAGAGTAATTAAGACACTCACACATTGACAGTGACAGTGTAAAATAGTGTATCTACTTTGGATAAAAGTTTTCCATTTCTTATAAAATGAAATTAATGTCCACACAAAGTCTCGAGCAAAGAATATTTATAAGAGCTTTACTGATGATAACTAAAAAATGGAAATAATAACTAAAAATTGGAACCCAAATGTCCATCAACAAATAAGTGGATAAGCAGTTTTTTGCTGTTCTTAAAATGGAACACTACTCAGCAAGAATGAATGCATTGCTGATGTGTGTGTGTGTGTGTGTGTGTGTGTGTGTGTGTATGACAACATGGATGAAACTCATAGACATTTTATTGAGCAAAAGAAGCTAGATATTAATGTATACCGTGGTTTCCTGGGGAGGGAAGTGTGTCATGAGGCAAATGGGTAATGAATGTCAAAAAGTAACGGTAAATCTTGATTGACTTGTTTACACAGGGTCACCCTTATCAAACCATATTTTAAATTGTATATTTTATTGTATGTAAATTACAACTTAATGAAGATAGTCAGAAATTCCATTATTTTTTTAACATTTCTAAAATCACAAAACATAGGATCAGAAGCTTTAGGCAATTTTGTGCCTATGCATAATAATTTCGTATGTTTTTTTCTGCATAACTAAATGAATTTTTAAAAACACTTCATAGTTTTTAAAAATAAAACTACAATAGAGGCACCTGGGTGGCTAAGTAGGTTGAGTGTCTGACTCTTGATTTCGGTTCAGGTCACGATCTCATGGTTTGTGGGTTTAAGCCCCATGTCGGGGTCTGAACCTGCTTGGGATTCTCTCTCTCTGTCCCTGTCCTGATTGCTCTCTCTCTCTCTCTCTCTCTCTCAATCAAATAAATAAAATTTAAAAAAGAATAAAAGTACAAAAATGTCAGTAAAATAAAAATATCTATTTGCATTATTTCCATTTTATTTAATTTACTTTCCTAGATAGTATTGTAGCATTTTAAAAGCTAAGGTAAAGTAAATAGATTTGATGCTGATATATCCACGTCCTATTAAGGACTAAATCGAATAACTTACTTAGATGTGAAAAATATGTACAAAAAAAGAGCAAATAATCTCATTTTTTATTACCAGCTAATAGGCTTGACACTGGACTAATATTTTTCAAACTATGTGTCATAAAACAATAATTCCCTGCAATACGTTTCAAGAAAAAGAATATGCTTCTGAAATAATTTTTTAAGAGTTTTGAATAAATGAATATAAAAACTTTTATGTGATAATTTATGAAGTTGTGCATTACACCTTTGAAGATTGGAGAGTTGCTTACAAGATAATCTAGTGTATAAATACAGTGATATTGAGATAAGGTGGCATTTTTCATCAGATACCCTCTGGTAGACATATGTTTTGTAGTCAATGATTACATAGCATGTGTTTCTCTCTGTGATATGGGCTTTCAAAATTCTTAATAAAATAAAAAAAATAGCACATCTTTTCTATTTCTTATGTGTTAAGAAGCTTAAGATTTCATGTTGTTGTTGCTATAATTTCATGCATTGCTTAACTAACCAGTGAGGTGTTTTATTGCTTTCATTAATCTGAGCATGCATTTTGGTGTTCATGTTAATGTTCTGTCAGCTGATTTTAATTAAAGAAATGTTCATGGAGAGAAGAAGGAAACATCTCCAATACATAATCTAACTCACTGATATTTTAAGCATGTGTTTTCTTGATGGTGGAAATATTTTGATACACAGAGCAACAATTTTTCCTTACTGAAATTGATACATATTTAATGTATGGAATGTAGCCTGCAGCTTTTGGGGGCAGAACCACTCACTACCGAAGCCTTCACAGAGTATCTGATTTGCAAGTATGAAAATCCCACAGAATATTACCTCAACCTAAGGGACCCACTTTATGGTAAAGGAAGTTGCAACAATGAACAGATAGCAGTGGAATCCATTTACACATCCTATCAAGCAGAACCTCTTTACCTGCTTACATCCTGGACTAGTCTCTTAAAAGCAGAGCAATGATGTCAGTTTGGAGATGAAATCTGTATTAGGGCTCCTCAGAGTAACAGGACCAATAGGATATAGAGAGACCTAGGAAGAGATGTACTATAGGAATTGGCTCACACAATTATGGAGGCTGAGATGTGAATCAGTTTGTTGTCTACAAGCTGGAGAAGGTGGAAAGATGGTGGTATAGTTCAGTCCAGTTCTGAAGACTTAAGAGTCAGGGAGCTACTGCTGTAAATCGTGGGATCTGAAGGCCTGGGAACCAGGAGCTCTGGTGTCTGAGAGCAGGAGAAGGTAGATGAATCAGCTCAAAAAGTGGAGGGAGAATTCACCCTCCCTCCACATTTTTGTTCCATTCAGGCCCCCAACAGATTAAATGATGCCCACTCACATGGGGGAGGACAGTCTTCTTTACTCAGTCTACCAATTAAAATGCTAGTCGCATCCAGAAACAACCTCACAGACGCACCCAGAAATAATGTTGTTATCAGCTATCTGGGCATCCTTAGCTCAGTCACGTTGACCCATAAATTGAACCATCACAACACCTAGGAGAACTTTCATGGCCTGGCTCCTACTGGTGCATATCTGGCAGTCAAAAAGTTGTTTTAGAACTTGAATAGTTAGATCCTTTTAAAAATTGGTCATATTTCTTCAATTGCTTAATAGGCTTCTTATGTATATATTTTTAATCTATTTCATTTGCCAATAACACATTAAAAGTGTTTTGTTTTTTTTCCTAGAAATAATTATCAATCCCAAATTGTTTTTTGCCACCTTTGCCTATTTCATTTCCTTCAACTTTATCACAGAAATCTTGAGAACTTCAAGCTCGGGTGAGAAGCAATTTCAATCTTATTTCCTACTGTATGTTGTTTTCCAATTCTATGAAACCCCATATTTCTGGCATCGCTCTATCCACATTCTTTCTATCTGCACCACTCAACTGTTACATAAACCCACCTTTTTCTTCATATTCCTTGTGACACTCTGCTGATACCAGCCACAACACCTTACTAATATCCTATTTTAATCTGTTTCCTTATAGTTTTAGGCTTGATAGATATGAGCTGAATTGTGTTCCCACAAAATGCATATATTGACGTTTTAACCTGTAGTACCTCAGAACATGGACTTATTTGGAAATGGGGTCATTGTAGATGCAGTTAGTTAAGGGTTTACTGGAATAGAGTGCTCTAATTCAATATAACCAGTGTTCTCATTAAAAGGGGAAACATGGGGGCGCCTGGGTGGCTCAGTCGGTTAGGCAGCCGACTTCGGCTCAGGTCATGGATCTCACGGTCCGTGAGTTCGAGCCCTGCGTCGGGCTCTGTGCTGACGGCTCAGAGCCTGGAGCCTGCTTCGGATTCTGTGTCTCCCTCTCTCTCTGCCCCTCCCCCGTTCATGCTCTGTCTCTCTCTGTCTCAAAAAGAAATAAACATTAAAAAAAAATTTAAAAAAAAAAGGGGAAACATGGACACAGAGATACACACACACAGAGAACACTTTTCTCAGAGTGTTGGTTGCTGAGAGATTGGTTGGCGCTTCCCTTTTGCTTTCCCACCAGCAACGCCATCTACCTTCTTACATAACTTTCAACACTTCTTGCCACCAAATTAGCAAGCCAGTGGCAATACATGTAGAATTTTGCCATGGCAGCGCTCCACATTAAGGTAACGCTTGTAGATTAATTAAAACAATACTAATAGCTGTTGTAAATTACACCACCAAATCTCAGTAGTGTATCACAATAGATATTTATTTCTCACGCACGTAAGCCTAAGTAGAGGTGGTAGAGAAAGAAGGACTATCTTTGCAGGATCCCAGGCTAGGAATGCAACCTCAACGTATGGTTGATTGCATATAGTAATGCAATCTTCAACATATGGTTTCCATGGTCACACTGGACATTTATATCAACCCAGCCTATTGTCAGGAGACTCTGTGGTCAGGCATGGAGGTGGCATTTATTAGTTCCACCTTTCAACTCCTTGGCCAGATATAAGTCATATGCCTACACCTAATTATAAGAGAAGCTGAGGAAGGTGGTTTAGCTATAACCTCAGGAGGAAAGTAAATGGATATAATGCTAATGCAACCGTTTCTACATTCTGTTAAGCATAAAACTACCCCATAAAATTTTAAGTAATTTCTTTTTCAGTGAAATAACTCTACATGAAAGTACTAAGATATTAAATATTAAAAATGAATTGGGGTGGAATTCATTTATTTATTCCACAAAGATGTTTCTTATTGTCTCCCTAGCAGAATAAAACCAGTTTAAGGAGAAATTGTAGATGATCTATTGCACATCCTCGCTAATGTGTTCCTCTTAGGCAGATCCCTGAAGACATCGAACTGGCAAACATAATTTTAATATTAAAGAAATGACTGAAGAGGCAAAATTCATACTGTGAATTTGATTTGAATTATGAGCCATAGTAGGAAAATTAGTTTTAAAAGATCAAATGGACATGAAGAAAGCTGGTTCTAAGGTGATTGTTAATATTAAAAAACAAACCAAAAAAAAAAATTCCCTCCTTATTCATTTACTTGAGTTTTTTATAGGCAAAGCAATGAAAGCCATATACATGAGGTCACTTAATTGACACAACTTATTATAAGCATTACAGATTAGTAATGATATAGAAAATTTTAAGATAAATATATAAAATCATCAATAACACTACATTGTTTCTTCAAGTTTGTATGGGAATAATTCAAATGTTATTGTGTGTTTGTAGAATTTGACATGATGATTCTAAAGTTTATATACACATGCAAAGTGCCCAGAAATGGCTAAGACCTTGAGAAAGAAAAACCAAACTTGGAAATCTTAAACAGAATGGTTTCAAGATTTACTTTAAGGCTACAGTAATTATAATGATATAAATTGTAGTAAGGTCTGAAATAAAAGAGAAATAAAACAGACTAGTGTCTCCAAACATAGACACACATGTGTTTGATAATTTAATTTTTGATAAAGATGATAAGATAATAAGAATGGAAAAACTTTTCAATAAATGTTATTGGAAAAAAGTGAATATCTAAATGAGGAAAAAATAAGCTCAGACCATTATCTCACAACATACACAAAAAAAATATTGCAAAATAGATTATAAATATGAATGTATAAACTGAAATGATACAATTTCTAAAAGAAAACAGAAGAATAACTCTTTCTCCCCTTTCTCTCCCATTCTCCCTTTCTCCCTGTCTCTACATTAACACTGCTTCTAAGACCTCCTAATTGATTCAGATTTTCCAGAATAATCTCCCTTACATCTGCAAAATGCCTTCACAGTGATAAATAGATTAGTGTTTACATTGAAAAACTAGCAGTTGTTGCCTAATGAAACCAACAGACACATCGAAAAAGAAACAAATTCACAAAATGACTTTCATCAAAATTAAATTTTTTTGCTCACTGAAAATTCCATTTAATAAAATGAAAAGTTAATCCACATACAGGGAGACCATAATCCCTCTACTTAAATCTGACTAAGCAGTCATAGTGAGCCTATATAAAGAATTCTTGCAAGTATGAAAGGCAAAACTGAGTTTTAACGGGCAAAAACTTTATTAGGTAGAATAGATAAATGCCCAATAAATATGTGAAAAGGTGTTCAGCATTTTTAATCATCAAGAAAGTGCAAATAAAAGAAAAAGAAGATATTTCTGCCCCTCACTAGATCAGCTAAAATTAAGTAGACTCATAACACCAAGGAGAGGGAGGAGTGTGAGGCAACATTGCTGGTGTAAATGAAAAATGGTCCAACCACGTTGGAATATTCTTTGCTGTTTTCTTAAAAAATGAAGGGTCCATCTACCCTGACCCAAAAAATTCTATATTAAGTATTTATCCAAGAAAGTAGATGCTTATATCCACATAAAGTCTTATAAATGAATGGTACCAGTTTTGTCATTAAATTCATAGGATGATTGAAGTCACTTGAATTCCAATCCTCAACTATTAGGATTGTTCTATTTTGTTCATACTTCTGCTAGAGATGTGTACACCACACACATGATTGTATAAAAATGAGTATTTGAAACCTAAATACACACACACACACAAACACACACACACACACACACACCTTATTATATTTTTGCTTATTATAAAGCAAAACATAACATGGAACTTTTATGAGTTAAGACATGACTGATTTGGTGATTGATAAGTAAAAATGACTCAGAAAATATTGTACTGATAGTAATTTCTCATAGAATTATCTAAGACCTCAAATAGTTGAGATTTTATTCAGCATCTTCTAATTCCTCCTTCTTCCCCTAATGCACTTACGGAACACACTTTGGAGAAAATGTGCCATCTGCTGCTTTGAGAAAGTTTATCAACTTTGCCCTCCCAGAACCAAATGCCAAGAGAGCTAGTGTTTTGCCAAGACTAATTAAGTAAACAAAGAGGGGCAGAAACTGAATTCAACTAGGAGATATGCATATAGATAGGAATGGAAGATTAAGAAACTGCTGTATTTTCACAGGAATTATGAGTTAATCGTATTCCCAGATTTTAAGGCAGAGGGTTGGATAATCAATCAATATAAGATTATTTTCTTAGGCAAAACTTCCAAAGCTTCAAGGAAAAATATTTTCTCATAGAATTTAACAGCTCTAGACTCCAGAGCACAGAGAACAGAAGAAAAATTGACTATAATATTAATACAGACCTTTAAACAAGGGGTATTATATAAAAAGGAAAATCATATACCAACAGAAAATACATGCAAAATTCTAAATAACATACCAGCAAGCAGAATCTAGTGTTTATTAAAAGTATAACAAAAAGACCATGTGAAGTTTTTCCAGAAGTATAATTGTAGGAAATGCACTTTACTAATAAATTTTAAATGAGCATAAACACAGATGCTGTTATTTGCTAAGATTTAAGATATAATCCGAATGAACCAAAAGCTATAATAAAATAAGAACATAAAGTTATTACCAAAACCAAAGGAAGTTTACAATTTCACACCCACCCATACTCACATAAAAGAGCTACAAGCCAGAAACAATAAAGGCATGACAGTCTCAGAGTGGCTAAGAGCATCCAATCTGGAGCCAGACTGCTTGGGGCCCATTCCTGGCTCTTGCACATTTTCTGTGACCTTAGGCAAGTTACACAACTCTCTTTGTCTCAAGCCTTCATATATAAAATGGTAGTAAAGATAGTACACACCTTATTAGACTGCGGTGAACATTCAGGAAGTTGATGTATATTAAGAGGACAAGTGTCTGACCCTCATTAAACTCTATATTGCAATTTATTATTGTTAGTCTTCCTATTGTTGCTTAGATGAAGTTGAAAGAAGATACTAAGAATACCTGCGACTCCTCTTCTAAAGTTTGCATTGATTTCATAAAAAAATAAATCAAGGAGGGGCACCTGGGTGGCTCAGTCGGTTAAGCAACTGACTTCGGCTCAGGTCATGATCTCACAGTTAGTGGGTTCGAGCCCCTCATGGGGCTGTGTGCTGACAGCTCAGAGCCTGGAGCCTAGTTCAGATTCTGTCTCTCTCTCTCTCTCTCTGCTCCTCCCCTGCTCATTCTCTGTTTCTCTCTGTCTCTCAAAAATTAATTAACATTAAAATAAATAAATAAATAAATAAATAATTGATTGAAGAAACTGACTGCTCAGATTAGCTCTTCTTTTGAGTAGACAGGGGTGGGAGTTGGGTCGGGTGATATAGGAAAGGGAAAGGGCAGCAGAAAGCTAGCTTTCTCTTCCCTCCACCAAGATCAGTCAGCCCCTAACAGGGCGCTGAATACCTAATAAATCTGGATATTTTTCCCATCTGAAGATAAATCTAAGCATTCCCTAACCACACACAATATTCAATAGCTGAGAGAAAAACATAAAACATCAATACATAGTCCCATCTGGAAAGAGAGGGAGAAAGGACAAAGCACACTTTAGTACAAAATATGTATTCTCTTAGCAACAAACCTCGGTCGCTATGCCACCTTCACCTTGCACTCTGCCTGAGACCCTGAAGCAAAGCTCAATTTTCCCAAACCCTGGGAACTTCCCAAATTAAGAACTGTTCTCAGTGCCAGAGTTATCACACTGAACAAAAAGACCAAAATCCCAGGCTTCAGAAAATTTGTTTGTTGCTCTATTAAAAAAAAAAAAAATTGAAATAGAAGCAAGCGTAGGGTTTGGGTAGGCTGCAACTGTAGACAAGGTAGTGAGGCAGAGTTTCTCTGAAAAGCAACATTTGGATAATGACCTAGAGGAAGTGGAAGGAGAGGTCAGGATATCTGTAGGGAAGAACAATATAAACCAATGAAACAGCCAGAGATCCTAGGGTGAGAGCCTGTACCACATGCCTCAGTTGGGAGACCAGAATAGCTGCAGCTAAGCAGAGAGAAAGTCATTGGCATGCGGTCAGATATGAGGTGGGGCCGACCAGAATGTGCTAGAGCATTTCAAAGAAATTAGGACTCACTATGCTTCAGGCATGTGATAAAAAACATTATTTGTTTTAAAAACATCCTTCTTGGGGCACTTGGGTGGCTCAGTCGGTTAAGTGTTTGACTCTTGATTTCAGCTCAGGTCATGATCTCACAGTTCGTGAGATTGAACCCCCCTTTAGGTTCTGTGTTGGCAGTATGGCGGAGCCTGCTTGAGATTCTCTCTCTCTCTCTCTCTCTCTCTCTCTCTCTCTCTCTCCCTCCCTCTCTGTCCCTCTCCACTCATACTCTCCCTGTCTCTCAAAAGAAATAAACTTTAAAAAATAAATAAATAAAAGCATCACTCATTTCAGAATAAAATAAAATCAAAATGATGGTAAATCAAATTGTGGGTGACTCTTCTTTTATGCTGGAGGCAGGGTTATCCATCTGGACGTTTCGGAGGGACATTTTCCTTCTCCATTTCCCAAACTCTTTTCTATCTCAGTATCATTTTATTGCATTTCTTTGTGGGATAAGGAAAGAGAATTTTGAAATTTCACATTACATAATCTGGAAGAATATCTGATCCTAAATTACGCAAGATTTTTAGCTATAAGCCAAAAAGATGACCTTTAATACAAAAGCAACCCAATGCACATGGCACATCGGAAAGAGAATCTGGACATTAACGACAGTGGAGTTGTTACTCCACCCTCATGGTCACCTGCCTTTAATTGTCATGAAGAGAAAAAATATCAACATCCTTACAGCCTAAATTACTTGTAGTGCAGCTTTGTGCTACAGATTTAAGTGTTTGTAAGACATCTATTTTTCTCTCCTGTTTGATCTTTAATCATGTACATTTAATAAGTTTTCAGTATCAAAGTGAAAAAGTATAAATTCAGTAATCTGGACAGTCCATGCCTATGGAAAACTTACAGCCTAAAGATGAACATCATAAGCCCTTTTCAATTACACAAAGGCCAAAGAGACCATAGAGTATCAGTAGAAAAGCTCATTATAAGAATTAGAAATGGTTTGTATAGAATCTAAAGGTTTATTTTTAGTACAGTAATACCAGCTTGAAGAAAGTAATTGCACTTCATTGTATTCAATCCCAAAGAGAGACTTATGTTATTTTCTATGAGCAACAATGTGAAGTTTTGCATTTTTATTCAATTTCTTGCTATATTGGAATACTAGCTACATGAAAACGCTCAATAGTACATTAATCTGAAAAAGCCTCCAATTATAACCTAGGAGGAACAAACAAAGGAGGAACAAAAGACAGATAAATTAAATTAATAAGTTGAAGGTGAAGAGGTGATTTCTAAGGAAATAATAAGTTCTGGATAATTTAGTTTCTTCTGTCTCTGAATGTGCTCTTTAAAAGTAGTTGATAAGTTAGAGCATATTTAGATATTATTCAATGTCTGTGGCTAATATATTTCCTTTTTTACTGTAGTTAAAACACAGTGTTATGCAATGTTAGTTTCAGATGTACAACATAGTGATTTTACAAATCTAAACATTATTTTATGCTCACTGTAAGTATAGCTACCGTCTGACACCATATAACACTATTAAACGCCACTGACTGTGTTCTTTATGTTGTATGTTCCATCCTTGTGACTTATTCATTCTATAACTGGAAGCCTGTACCTCCCACTCCCCTTCACCCATTTTGCCCATTCCCCAACCCTCCCCTCTGGCAACCACCAGTTTGTTCTCTGTTCTTTGTGGGTCTGGGTTTGTTTGTTCATTTGTTTTGCTTTTCAGATTCCACATATAAGTGAAATCCTATGGTATTTGTCTTTCTCTGTCTGAATTATTTCACTCAGCATAATACCTTCTAGGTCCATTCATGTTGTTGCAAATGGCAAGATCTCATCTTTTTTTAGGGCTGAGTAAGACAGATGATAGATGGCAGATCGATAGATGATAGATAGATAGATAGAGATGATAGAGAGATATAGATATAGATACACAGATATAGATATCTATATCTATATAGATATAGTTACACAGATATCTGGTATCTTCTTTATCCATTCTCCTTAAGAGTATTTCCATGGCACAAGTGAAAAATTCTTATAACTTAAATATACTCCCTAAAAATGAAACTTATGGTATGTGAACGAATTGAGGGATGTTAGGATTTTATGTATTTTCCGGTTCTTCAAGTAATACTACACCAATGGCCAAATACTCCAACCACACATGTGCACTGAGCTTCGGAGACGATTGTAACAGAATGAGACGAAGTCACCTGCAATTTGGCAGTTTAAACACCAGTGTAAAGATGGCATTTTGCCATTTGAAAAATCAGCCAATAAAGGAAAAGTATCAGCTTCACAGCAAATCTAAACAGCTTTTGGAATCGGCAGCCTACTGCAATGCTTATCAACTTTACCTGAATGTTTTCTCTGAAACTGAATTTTGGGCTTTTTGAAAGTGCTGATATTTAACAGTGTCCCCCATAACCTTGAAGAATGCGGTGGACTCACCTCTTTTCTCCGGCTTTCATGTTTTTCTCTGAAATAACATTTTCTTCCCCCTGTGAATCACTTACTTTTTGCACTTGACAAAGTCTAAATGCTTGCTTTCCATTTTGGGATTGATATTTAAACTCCCTGCTGTACATCAAACCTGTGAATTGTTGCAGACAGTCTTCCTGTGTCCTTGTTTTATCTTCTTTCAGAGGGCACGAATCACACATAATAACCGATTAACAGCTAATTGCGTAATGTTCGAAACAAAAATAGGGCGGAGTGCCTAACTAATTGTTTCATCTGTGAAAAATGTCATCTTCTTCACTCCAGGAAACCACCACCCATCACACCATGACAAGGAGCATAGCCTCTTTTTCTTATCACTGGCATGGCTGAAGCATGAAATTTACAAGTCAGACATTTCCGAAAGCAGAAATTTAAAATTCACGTTGAGTCTTTGAAGCGCTTTAGGTAATTATGGTCTGCCCATATCTGCCCATACTTGCTCTGCTCGTTCATTTGTGGTTCAAAAATTTAGAGCCCTATCTTTTTCTGCATACCGCTAGTCATCAGCGTGTATCTGTGTACGGATTCCACAAAAAGTAAATTAAGCACCATGTTACAGATTTATGTGCGGTTGACAGCTGGGTTGTATGGGCATTATTAACCCAGGAGAGTGGCTCTCGCATGCGACCTACCACCTACCCTGGAGGAGCACTGGTCCGGGAAGCAGGGATCTGGGCTTGGTCGGGGCTGGTGTCCCGCCGCATCTCAGAGGATGCGCTGTGTGTTCAGTGTGACCCCTGAAGTTGTACACGGTAGAGGCCTGAGGTCCGGTCCCAGGAATTCCACAAATTCTCACCTTGAAACTCACTTCATCTCTGGAGGCTTCGCGGTACTCCTCTCTGAAATTGTGACTTTGCCTCTAGTGATCTCCAGAGGAACTTCTAAGCGTACAAATCCATGGTTTTAAAAAAAAAATCACCTATTTGTTTTATATATTCCCAATTCCTTACAGATAGGAGATAAGTCTTATTTATTTCCTCAACCTCAGCACCTGGAACACAGTTAGTGCTCAATATTTGTAGAACAAAGGAAGAGAGAGGAGTTTTATTTTTGCCATCATTGAAACTATGCACAGGCGTGACCAAGGGGAAATTGCATGGGCTTGGTTCCTTCCCACTCCCTACCAAATGTGCATAATTATATTACTTGGTATGCACCAAACTATTAGCTTATGATGAATACTTTCATAGTTAAGCATGCTGCTAACATTTGTGGTGAGCAAGGAGTGACTACCCTAAATTGTTCCACAGTTTAGAGTAGTGGTTAAAGTCATAGGCTTTGGAACTAGAATTCCTGCTCTGTTGCCTGCTAGCTTTGTAACCTAGGTCAAAGTGCTATGTCTCAGTTTCCTCATCTGTGTAATAGGAATAAAAATATATCATAAGGTTGTTGTCAATATCAAACAAGTACTATGCTTAAAACTGTGGGAAAAAAAAAAAAAACAAAACCAAACAAACAAACAAAAATCATCTCTAATGAATTGTCTCTGAGTCAAAATTTACCTGTTATGAATCAGGCACATGTGTCTTGAAAATCCAAAATATATAAACAAGAATTTCAGAAAGAAAAAAAAAATGTGTTCCTCTGAAAATACATATCAAAAAGCAAGAGATAATATGGATATGCTATCCTAAAAGAGAGGATTTAATCAGCAACTGACTTTTAGCTCCAAAGGTTAGGAAAACAAAATAAAAGCACATACCTTAATTGTAATTTTTAATGTACAGTTGGTTCTCATTATCCATGGGAGTTATTTTTTGCAAAGTTGCTGTAGACACTGAACTAGCAAATAACTAAACCATTGCTCCTAAGGAACATACAGGGTTGGGTGTTTTGTGAGCCTCTAGAGACAACATTTTCATAACCTTGTTGTATGTGTTTCTGTTTAACAACACCTGATTTATTATGTATTGTTGAGTCATTAACATTGATCTCATGACAAGCAGCACTGTAACTCATGCCTGAACAAAGGTCTTCTCACACATGTATTTTCTTTTTTTTTTTTTTCCAATATATGAAATTTATTGTCAAATTGGTTTCCATACAACACCCAGTGCTCATCCCAAAAGATGCCCTCCTCAATACCCATTACCCACCCTCCCCTCCCTCCCACCCCCCATCAACCCTCAGTTTGTTCTCAGTTTTTAACAGTCTCTTATGCTTTGGCTCTCTCCCACTCAAACCTCTTTTTTTTTTTTTCCTTCCCCTCCCCCATGGGTTTCTGTTAAGTTTCTCAGGATCCACATAAGAGTGAAACCATATGGTATCTGTCTTTCTCTGTATGGCTTATTTCACTTAGCATCACACTCTCCAGTTCCATCCACGTTGCTACAAAGGGCCATATTTCATTCTTTCTCACTGCCACATAGTATTCCATTGTGTATATAAACCACAATTTCTTTATCCATTCATCAGTCGATGGACATTTAGGCTCTTTCCATAATTTGGCTATTGTTGAGAGTGCTGCTATAAACATTGGGGTACAAGTGCCCCTATGCATCAGTACTCCTGTATCCCTTGGGTAAATTCCTAGCAGACACACATGTATTTTCTCTGTAAGGCTCATCACAGCTTTCTTGGACTTAGGAACACTAGTACCTCAGAACTGTGCTTGGGGGCTGTTTAAACAACACAGTCACGAACAAAAAACACAAAAATGCAAAAAAACATGGCAATAGGTAGACCACAAAAAGGGCACTCATCTATAGTTGGAAAGCTGAAACAAGAATGCAAAACATTGCTTTTCTCTACCTCAACCTAGATTGTACATGTCAAGAGACTAAAATTTCTCACTGTCCTACACATACACGTCTATGAATGAATGCAAAACTGCACTAAGTACTGATTTGAGGGTTACCAATAAATTTAACAAGTAAGCAAATTCACAAACATGGAATCTGCAAATAAGGATCAACTATATTTATGTAAGTTTGCAGTTTACATTAATGTGCACTTCAGTCCCTATAATGTCAGCACCATGAAAACAAGAATCATTTTTTACCAGTGTCCCCAGCACCCACATAACACACACACACACACACACCACTTAATACATATTTATAGTAATGAATCAGTTCTAGATATGATTGGCAGACTGTGCTTCCCATTTTGAACACCTTTCATTTGGTTTTAGCCCCCATTGTTGAAAATTCAAATAGTTCATGTTTGAATTCAAATCCTTGAAACAATTTTTATTCTATGAAAGAATGATACGGTAAAGCCTAAGAGACCAGTGAGTCGCAGGCAAGGCATGAAAGGACAACAATGAAACCAGTACTACTTGGAAAAAAAAAAGAATAGTCAGAAAATTTTCCATTCAGTCTAGAGAAATCCTCAGAACACAAGGTTACTTTTTACTTACAGTTAATATACACAACTTGAATAGAATATCTTTCCTCCCAGACCATCCCAGTTGTGTACATCAGAAACCTGGAAGTAAACACAGGCTCTTTTGTGCCTTAAGTTTGACAATCAGTTGGTCATAAGCAAGTCTATTTTACGCCAGATTATTTTAACTTTATTTTACTTAAGATAAAGTCAAAACTCTTTGAATACTTTCATGTTGACCCTGGTTTATCTTACTCATTCTATCTCTTTGCAAACCCTCTCATTGTATTCCCAAGGTACATCATACTCTCTTGTGTTCATGCTTTTATAACACAAGTTTTCCCCATGAGAGACCCTCTGGCTTTCTTTACCAGACTAATTTCTTCCTTGTCTATCAAGACTGCTCAAGCATCACCTCTTATTTCCAATCGTGCTTCCATCCCTGGGGTTAATTATGCCGACATCTGTTCCCATGGCTCCCTGAACAATTCTTAAAACCTCTTCTTTGTAATATCTTCTCTAGGGATGGAAATCTGTTTGAATTTTCTTCGTATATCTAGTATCTGTCATGTACAGTAATACACACGGTGATAGATTTGTTAGTGTTTGTAAAACAAATGCTTCTGATGAACTCACTGAGTGAATGAATGAATAAATGAATGCACACTGGGTTAGAATTGGGGTGGATGCTAGGAAAACTTCTTACTTAAAGATATATGGATGAGGCTAATAAAGCTTGGTTAACCTTTTTATTTTTTATTTGGATGATCTGCAGTATGTGGAATCTGTAACATCATAACTCTGCTACTCCTATTTTAGAGATATCCTAAGTAGGTTATTAACATAAACTTAATCATAGCTTTTTTTACCTATGACTCATCTTACAAAAAAGTCATGGGACAGATACTTCCCTTATATATAAGATCATGTATAAAGCAGTCGGCATATTCTGGAAGAGAAGTGCTATACTCTTTCTCCTAGGTCAGAATAGTTCTATAAAAACACACTTTGTTTCTGATAATTATATTAATGCAAGGATGACTGATGGCAAAAGAAAAGTTCTCCTAGAAACATGTGTTGAAGGGGAATCCTGGGAAGATGGCGGGGCAGGAGGACGCTGGGCTCACCGCGCGTCCTGCTGATCACTTAGATTCCACCTACACCTGCATAAATCACCCAGAAAACCACCAGAAGACTAGCAGAATGGAGTCTCCGGAGCCAAGCGCAGACGAGAGGCCCACAGAAGAGGGTAGGAAGGGCGGAGAGGCGGTGCACGCTGCATGGACTGGCGGGAGGGAGCCGGGGCTGAGGGGTGGCCTGCTGGCCAAGCAGAACCCCCGAGTCTGGCTCACAAAAGCAGAGGGGCTGGACGGAGTGTGTTCCGACAGCAAGCGGGACTTGACATCTGGAAGGTTATAAGCTAACAGCTCCGCTCAGAAAACAGGAGGGCTGGAGAACAACGGGAGGGAGAGATGTTGAGCCCCAGACGACAGAGCTCAGCTTGGCGGGGAACAAAGGCACTCGCCAGCGCCATCTCCCTCGCCCATCCCCCAGCCAAAATCCCAAAGGGAACCGGTTCCTGCCAGGTAACTTGCTTGCACTGCCCAAAACACCCAACGCTGTGCTTCTGCGGAGCCACCCCTCCCGCAGCGGGTCTGACTCCCTCCTGGTGCCGCAGGGCCCCTCCCGAAGCAGATCTCCGAAGGAAAAGTGATCTGTGCCTGCCCCTCCCACCCCCGTGCACCTTGCCAATCCACCCCAGCTAATACGCCAGATCCCCAGCACCACAAGCCTGGCAGTGTGCAAGTAGCCCAGACGGGCCACGTCACCCCACAGTGAATCCCGCCCCTAGGAGAGGGGAAGAGAAGGCACACACCAGTCTGACTGTGGCCCCAGCGGGGAGCGGCGGGCAGACATCAGGTCTGACTGTGGCCCCGCCCACCAACTCCAGTTATTCAAGACAGCACAGGGGAAGTGCCCCGCAGTCCCGCACCACTCCAGGGACTATCCAAAATGACCAAACGGAAGAATTCCCCTCAGAAAAACGTACAGGAAATAACAACAGCTAATGAACTGATCAAAAATGATTTAAACAATATAACAGAAAGTGAATTTAGAATAATAGTCATAAAATTAATCGCTGGGCTTGAAAACAGTATAAAGGACAGCAGAGAATCTCTTGCTACAGAGATCAAGGAACTAAGGAACAGCCAGGAGGAGCTAAAAAATGCTATCAATGAACTGCAAAATGAAATGGAGACAACTACGGCTCGGATTGAAGAGGCAGAGGAGAGAATAGGTGAACTAGAAGATAAAATTATGGAAAAAGAAGAAGCTGAGAAAAAGAGAGATAAAAAAATCCAGGAGTATGAGGGGAAAATTAGAGAACTAAGTGATGCACTAAAAAGAAATAATATACGCATAATTGGTATTCCAGAGGAGGAAGAGAGAGGGAAAGGTGCTGAAGGGGTACTTGAAGAAATAATAGCTGAGAACTTCCCGGATCTGGGGAAGGAAAAAGGCATTGAAATCCAAGAGGCACAGAGAACTCCCTTCAGACGTAACTTGAATCGATCTTCTGCACGACATATCATAGTGAAACTAGCAAAATACAAGGATAAAGAGAAAATTCTGAAAGCAGCTAGAGATAAATGTGCTCTAACATATAAAGGGAGACCTATAAGACTCGTGACCGATCTGTCTACTGAAACTTGGCAGGCCAGAAAGGAATGGCAGGAGATCTTCAATGTGATGAACAGAAAAAATATGCAGCCGAGAATCCTTTATCCAGCAAGTCTGTCATTTAGACTAGAAGGAGAGATAAAGGTCTTCCCAAACAAACAAAAACTGAAGGAATTCCTCACCACTAAACCAGCCCTACAAGAGATCCTAAGGGGGATCCTGTGAGACAAAGTACCAGAGACATCGTTACAAGCATGAAACCTACAGACATCACAATGACTCTAACCCCATATCCTTCTATAATAACACTGAATGTAAATGGACTAAATGCGCCCACCAAAAGACATAGGGTATCAGAATGGATAAAAAAAACAAGACCCATCTATTTGCTGTCTACAAGAGACTCATTTTAGACCTGAGGACATCTTCAGATTGAGAGTGAGGGGATGGAGAACTATTTATCATGCCACTGGAAGTCAAAAGAAAGCTGGAGTAGCCATACTTATATCAGACAAACTAGACTTTAAATTAAAGGCTGTAACAAGAGATGCAGAAGGGCATTATATAATAATCACAGGGTCTATCCATCAGGAAGAGCTAACAATTATAAATGTCTATGCACCGAATACAGGAGCCCCCAAATATATAAAACAATTACTCACAAACATAAGCAACCTTATTGATAAGAATGTGGTAATTGCAGGGGACTTTAACACTCCACTTACAGAAATGGATAGATCATCTAGACACACGGTCAATAAAGAAACAAGGGCCCTGAATGATACATTGGATCAGACGGACTTGACAGATATATTTAGAACTCTGCATCCCAAAGCAACAGAATATACTTTCTTCTCGAGTGCACATGGAACATTCTCCAAGATAGATCACATTCTGGGTCACAAAACAGCCCTTCATAAGTATACAAGAATTGAAATCATACCATGCATACTTTCAGACCACAAAGCTATGAAGCTTGAAATCAACCACAGTAAAAAGTCTGGAAAACCTCCAAAAGCATGGAGGTTAAAGAACACCCTGCTAAAGAATGAATGGGTCAACCAGGCAATTAGAGAAGAAATTAAAAAATATATGGAAACAAATGAAAATGAAACTACAACAATCCAAACACTTTGGGATGCAGCGAAGGCAGTCCTGAGAGGAAAATACATTGCAATCCAGGCCTATCTCAAGAAACAAGAAAAATCCCAAATACAAAATCTAACAGCACACCTAAAGGAAATAGAAGCAGAACAGCAAAGACAGCCTAAATCCAGCAGAAGAAGAGAAATAATAAAGATCAGAGCAGAAATAAACAATATAGAATCTAAAAAAACTGTAGAGCAGATCAACGAAGACAAGAGTTGGTTTTTTGAAAAAATAAACAAAATTGATAAACCTCTAGCCAGGCTTCTCAAAAAGAAAAGGGAGATGACCCAAAATCATGAATGAAAATGGAATTATTACAACCAATCCCTCAGAGATACAAGCAATTATCAGGGAATACTATGAAAAATTATATGCCAACAAGCTGGACAACCTGGAAGAAATGGACCAATTCCTAAACACCTACACGCTTCCAAAACTCAATCAGGAGGAAATAGAAAGCTTGAACAGACCCATAACCAGCAAAGAAACTGAATCAGTCATCAAAAATCTCCCAACAAATAAGAGTCCAGGACCAGATGGCTTCCCAGGGGAGTTCTACCAGGCGATTAAAGCAGAGATAATACCCATACTTCTCAAGCTATTCCAAAAAATAGAAAGGGAAGGAAAACTTCCAGACTCATTCTATGAAGCCAGTATTACTTTGATTCCTAAAGCAGACAGAGACCCAGTAAAAAAAGAGAACTACAGGCCAATATCCCTGATGAATATGGATGCAAAAATTCCTAATAAGATACTAGCAAATCGAATTCAACAACATATAAAAAGAATTATTCACCATGATCAAGTGGGATTCATTCCTGGGATGCAGGGCTGGCTCAACATTCGCAAATCAATCAGTGTGATACCTCACATTAATAAAAGAAAAGAACCATGTGATCCTGTCAATCTATGCAGAAAAGGCCTTTGACAAAATTCAGCAACTTTCTTCATAAAAACCCTCGAGAAAGTTGGGATAGAAGGAACATACTTAAAGATCATAAAAGCCATTTATGAAAAGCCCACAGCTAAAATCATCCTCAACGGGGAAAAACTGAGAGCTTTTTCCCTGAGATCAGGAACACGACAGTGATGTCCACTCTCACCACTGTTGTTTAACATAGTGTTGGAAGTTCTAGCATCAGCAATCAGACAACAAAAGGAAATCAAAGGCATCAAAATTGGCAAAGATGAAGTTAAGCTTTCACTTTTTGCAGATGACATGATATTATACATGGAAAATCCAATATTCCACCAGAAGTCTGCTAGAACTGATACATGAATTTAGCAAAGTTGCAGGATACAAAATCAATGTACATAAATCAGTTGCATTATTATACACTAATAATGAAGCAACAGAAAGACAAATAAAGAAACTGATCCCATTCACAATTGCACCAAGAAGCATAAAATACCTAGGAATAAATCTAACCAAAGATGTAAAAGATCTGTATGCTAAAACTATAGAAAGCTTATGAAGGAAATTGAAGAAGATATAAAGAAATGGAAAAACATTCCGTGCTCATGGATTGGAAGAATAAATATTGTCAAAATGTCAATACTACCCAAAGCTATCTACACATTCAATGCAATCCCTATCAAAATTGCACAGCATTCTTCTCGAAACTAGAACAAGCAATCCTAAAATTCATATGGAACCACAAAAGGCCCCGAATAGCCAAAGTAATTTTGAAGAAGAAGACCAAAGCAGGAGGCATCACAATCCCAGACTTTACCCTTTACTACAAAGCTGTCATCATCAAGACAGCATGGTATTGGCACAAAAACAGACACATAGACCAATGGAATTGAATAGAAACCCCAGAACTAGACCCACAAACGTATGGCCAACTAATCTTTGACAAAGCAGGAAAGAATATCCAATGGAAAAAAAGAGAGTCTCTTTAACAAATAGTGCTGGGAGAACTGGACAGCAACATGCAGAAGATTGAAACTAGACCACTTTCTCACACCATTCACAAAAATAAACTCAAAATGGATAAAGGACCTGAATGTGAGACAGGAAACCATCAAAACCCTAGAGGAGAAAGCAGGAAAAGACCTCTCTGACCTCAGCTGTAGCAATTTCTTACTTGACACATCCCCAAAGGCAAGGGAATTAAAAGCAAAAATGAACTACTGGGACCTTATGAAGATAAAAAGCTTCTGCAGAAACCCATGGGGGAGGGGAAGGAAAAACAAAAAAGAGGTTAGAGTGGAAGAGAGCCAAAGCATAAGGGACTCTTAAAAACTGAGAAAAAACTGAGGGTTGATGGGGGGGGGGGGAGGGGGGGGGGGGGGGGGGTGATGGGTATTGAGGAGGGCACCTTTTGGGATAAGCACTGGGTGTTGTATGGAAACCAATTTGACAATAAACTTCATATATTGAAAAAAAAAAAAGAAACATGTGTTGAAGAAAGTCATGACAAAAAAATCTGACAATTGAAATAATGAACAAAAATCCGTCACCATATCAGCCAAAGATATTATTGCAATGTATAAACTGGTAAGAGAATAAAAAGATACTTTACATTTGAAATAATCTGAAGATTCATGACCTATGTGTTTTTTAATGATCAAGGTCAATTTGTTTTCAAGGTTTCCAAAGTTTGAAAAGATATTCAGTCCTCCAAAAGATTTGAAGGAAGAAGACCCAATGACCTTGTTGTTGTACAGCAGACCCATACTGGGGTTCAGGAAGTCTGGGTTCTACGCTTTGTACTCCCAGCAAGCAGCTTTGTGCCTCAAGCATATCATTTAATTTGCATTTAGATTAATTTTTATGTAATATACTATGTATTGTCTAATGTTCGAAATGCTAAAATAAAGCATGCCATATTATACAGATAGCAATATAATCCACAGTAACATAAGAAGTATACATGGTATTATGATGAATAATACAAGGTATATTCAAAGATTATCTTGAAAATTCTTTTTAAGTTATCCAATAATTATTTGAAGGCCCCCATATGTAGCAAGGCTTCAGAAAAACTGATTTTTCCTCTTGAAAATGTATTTGATATGATTGAATGAAGACTTGGTATAAATCAAGCTTCCTAAGTAATTATAGAGAATACATAGGTTGAGTCCATAACATTCTGATAGCCATGGTTTGTTAGAATGTAGAATATAGTCTCTACACTTGAGCAGGAAACAAATATTTTAACACAAGTTATAATTATTACAATTAAGTATTCTCAGACTACGTTGGGGACCTGGAGGAGATCTCAATGCATACTACATTATAAATTTATTGTGTTGGACGCTCCTGCTTATGATCCATATCTAGCTAAACATTGATATAAGGGTCCCTGCTAAAGAATACAAGAGACTTTTATAATACGGAAATAATTCTTACTAAGAAACAGAGTTTTGAGTTTCATGAGAAACTGGAGCTCACAGGTTCCAAGCTTTGTAGATTGGGAGATCTAAACAAGTAGATTAAACACTGATTTGAAAGTCTAGTCTTGGTGATCTAGGAAGAAAGTATAAGCTATGATAGTGATATGTACTGTTAGATCAAAGTCTGAGAATTAGATAAAGCATATTAGCTGAAGGAAAACAGATGAAGCGGGTGTTGGGGAAATAATTGAGGTGTGAGTTAAGCAAGTGAAGTGACTAAAAAAGAGGGTTTTTGCCTAATTAGACCATAGTCTTAGTTTCTGGTATTCTAGTTTAGTGTAGTATTCGTCCAGAATTTTCTTTTATTTTTTAGGAAAGTATTATTATTAAAAGTTGCACTAGAATGAGCCAAGAATAAAGATAGAAGAGATAACCATAAAGGACATAATCAGATGAGTAATAAAATATGAATATACAGTGCATATTATATCTTAAAATTGCATAATTATTGTATATTGTAAACGACGTTGATCTAGATAAACTTTCCCCAATAGCTATTTATAGTTGTGCTATAAAATAGCTATAGTTATGCAAGAAAATTCCTTGTTCTTAGGATATGTATTGAAGTATTTAAAGGTCAAAGGTCATAATGTCAAGCTCTTATTCTCCAACATTTCATTCTCCAAAAATTGCATTAATAATATAAATTATTTAGAGAAACAGATAAAATTTTTAAAAATTATTAACAATAATTGAATACAGGTAAAAGGCATATGAGTGTTTATTGTGCTATTCTTGCAAAAAAAATTTTTAATAAGAACCTATAAATATATGTTGTATGCCCTTCCCCAAAATAGGTCAAATGGGTTTTGTAGCCCTCCACCTTGGACTTCCAGGTTCAGGTATGGTTTTACCTACTTGTATGTGAGATCCATGTGCAGTGGACAGAATTATCATTTTAATACACAACTAAATCTGACAGATGACTTACAAAAGCTGGACTCTCTCTTTCTTACCCTTTCCTTGTATACAGCCCGTAATAAAGTCTGACTAGTCTTCTGACTGAACCCTAAATCACGATTAATGAGGCAGATTGTAAGAAGTCTGAATTGAAATTAGAGTTGCCATGCACCAAAGGCAAAAAGTTTACAGTTTCAGATTATTGCCTGATAAAAGTCAACTTTTTTGTAGCAATATAGTATATTGCTAGTATAGAATCTCCAAACACAGCATTCACAATATTCAGGATTACAATCCAAAATTATTTAACATAGCAAGAATAAAGAATATGTAACTCATTCTTAAGGAAAAGACAATTAACAGATACCTAGCATAAGATGATGCAGACCTTGAATGTATCAATTGCAGACTTTAAAAGCAGCAATTTTAATAATGTTCAAAGGTAAGAAAAAGTGTTCTATAATGATTGAAAAGATAAACCTCACCAGAGTTAATACAATATGTAAAAAATACCTAATGAAAATTCTAGAATGAAAAAAGATATTGTCTGAAATTTTAAAAAATTAATTAATGGGTATATTAATGGAATGGAGGCATATTAAAATCAATTAATAGAAATTCAACACAAGGAAGAAACCACTAAAAGTTCTTTTTTTGAGAGAGAGACAGAGGGGGCACAAGTCAGCAAGAGGAAGAGAAAGAGAACGAGAGAGAAAAAGGAAGGGCTCACCGGAAGCGGAGCTCATGTTTACCCGAAGTGGGGCTCCTGTGTTCCCCCAAAACGTGACCCATCCTCACCCGATGTGGAATTCGAACTCATGAACCTGAGCTGGAGTCAGATGCTTAACCAGCTGAGCCACCCAGGTGCCCACTACTAAAAGTTGTAAGACAAAAGAATAGAGTCTGTGGAAAATTTTAACTTGCAGAGAATGAGGCAGAGAAGCCATTTGAAGAAATAATAACTGAATTGTTCCCAAATTTGTGGAAGAGCATATATTTACAGATTCAATCAGCTAAGCATAAATCTAACAGCATATCGCTTATAATGATAAAAAGAAAATCTAGAAAAAACACAGAGGGAAAAAAACTGATGTATTATATAAAGGGAACAGCAATCCAAATGATCACGGATGTTTTATCAGAATCTATGAAAATAAAAACACAATGGAACACGATTTGTATAGCACTGTGTATAGACTGTGAAAAGATCAGTAACTGCATTTAATTTAGAGCAACTCTGAAGTAATACAAAACTGATAACTCAAAAGCAAATAGATAGAGTCTGCTGCTTAGAAGAAACCGGATAGATTCCTATCATACATTTTCTTGAATCTAGAAAACTGAGATCATCAAGCAGCCAGATATCCTGAATTCTAACTGGTGCCAGGACCCCGGAAGAGAAATGGGGCACAAGAAATTTTCACCTTTGTCAGAGTACAGGGGGAAGATGAGGCTTCCGTGAAAACCAATGGGAAGAAGACAGCTTAAACTTGAATGGATACTTCAAGACCAAGTGTGAGCTAGCATAACTTAGTAGCCCTGGAGTTCTGAGACCCAAAGGTGGTCAGTCCTAACCCACTCCCCAGCTCTTCTCCACGTGCCTTCCACCAAGTAGTTGGAAGAACTCGCAGTGCAGCAGAGACCTACAAGAACCTTACTCAATGATACATATGCAAGAAACCTTGCTTGGTTCCAGACCCTTCTTTCCTTTGAAGCTAAGCTGTAAGTCGCTAATGAAAGGAGAGAAGCACTCCCGGTTTCTGGAACAAAGCAAATACTCAGTGACTGAGAAATGTACAAAAGCAAGAGCTATGTGCCGTGGGTGGCTGGGAGTAGGGAGAGAAAAACCATTTTAAGCCTATGGCCTCGCACTGAGACCAGGCAGAGGTCTGCTGTCAGAGAGGCAGGGCCGGGAGACTCACCGTTACCAAAGACTTCTCATCCATGCAAAGCTCAATTTTATGGATACAAAAAGAGAAAAGAAGAAGCCTAAGAAAGTCTTACGGCAGAGGCCCAAATGCAGTCACAGCCTAGACTGGTACATTTCTGAGCATGAGTATTAATGATGTCAATGTTTACTCTTAACGTTAAATCAAAATGTGTGAGTCATACAAAAAAGTAAGAACAGAGTAAGGAAACAATCCACTGTCAAGACAAAAATCCAGCGTATAGAATTGGATCCAGAAAGGACACAAACGTTGGAATTATAAGACAAGCCATTTAAAACAATTATGACTCTTTTGGTTTATATCCAGCTTAATAATTAATACACCTACTTTCACTTTCAAGAGTGTTTTGATTTGGGCAGTAATTTACATGATCATCCATCTTACTTGTAAAGATTTCAAATTTTACCTCCTTTAAACTTCACCAAGGATTGTGAATCAGAAATTATTATTATTATAATAAAAATTATTATAATAAAACTTACTTCAGTGAGCATAAAAACTTGCCCAAATTGCATATCTAGAGATTGTGTTGTTATTCAAACAGAGCACATTTGATTTAACGTCTCAACTTTACCATATTAAGCATCACTGAGTTATACAAGTTTTAGATTTTGATACATTTCTCCTCTGTTAGCATAGACGTTAAATAAATGATTATTCTACCTAATTTATAAAACATACTGAAAATCTCATGTCCAAGGTCTGGCATGGTTTTCTCCACAAACTGAGATTCATTTGGGTAGAGATTAGGTTCTTCTGATCTGTTTCCCATATATTTTCAGCTGTTTTTTCAGACCTAGTCATTGATCTTTCTTATTATTTCCGAGTTTAATATCATAGTATGCAAAGAATTTTCTTTTGGATACACTGACTTGTAGTCACCATCAAAGGAGAAATACTTGTACCTTCTGATCAAAGCCAACTCCCAGCCAGAGCTTCAGAATTAATTAAATTGACCTCAAAAGCAACAGAAAAGTAAACAGTCTGCTACAGTGACAATAACATAAAAAGAATAATGAAAGTATATCAACAAAAACAACTAGGAAGAAATAAAATATTTCCCTCTTCTTTCTTTTTAATTCACAGTTGCAGGAATGAACATTTTTTACTTATTGATATTTATGCAAATTATATGTCCAGTTTACACTCAAAATTCTAAGAATTTGGTATATTGTAATCAGGAATTAGATGGAAATAAAAATATCATTAAAAAAACACGAGTAGATATCTCTTTAAGGAAGCATTTAGTTTGCTGTGATAATGGCAATGAATTCCCTGATCAATAAGATGAAATTCATCAGATGATTTCTGCTATCAAGTTAAACTCCTGTAGGAGACATTAGATTGAGCAGGATAAAAAGAAACCAACTCTAAGTAGCTTTCTAAAAGGATTGTAATTTCTACTGTCAGATCACAAATCTGTATAAAACCAGGAAATGATAAACTCACATATAATGTGAATTTTCCCCATAGCTGAAGATTAATTACCAACAATAACTTTCAGCAAGCTAAGCTAAAGGCTTTTCTTGCTTGCTTACATCCTTATCAGAGCCATATTTTATTGAAAATCATACTGAATTTATTATGCCTTTCTGAACAGAGTATATGAAACAAAATCCTATGTTTTTGCTGCTGTTGAAGTAGAATTTTGCTGTTGCCTCCTTATTTCTTCAACATTATGCTGTAAATTGCTGGGTGTTGCTGTCTATGGTGTTATTTCCTCTGCCAAAAGATGTCTTAATCTTGGTTTAAGAAACAGTCTTATCAATTATTCTTTCCCCAAATTTTTATAATAGGTGGCCTGCTTCTCATTTAAAATGAATCATGCATTTGATGTTGTATGTAAAGACTAAATGCCAAACCCAAGGTCATGTCGATTTTCTCCTATATTTTCTTTTCTTTTCTTTTCTTTTCTTTTCTCCTTTTTTATTTTTTTTAACATTTATTTATTTATTTATTTTAGAGACAGAGAGAGACAGAGCATGAGCAGGGGAGGGGCAGAGAGAGAGGGAGACACAGAATCCGAAGCAGGCTCCAGGCTCTGAGGCATCAGCACAGAGCCTGACACGGAGCTCGAACTCAAACTGCAAGATCATGACCTGAGCCGAAGTCGGACGTTTAACCGACTGAGCCACCCAGGTGCCCCTTTCTTTCAGATATTCGTAGCTTTGCATTTTACTTTTAGGTCTATAATCCATTTTGGGTTAATTTTTGTATATGATGTGTGGTATATGTCAAAGTTTTGTTTTATTTCGCTTTGCATATGGATGTCTAATTGTCTCAGCACCCCTTGAAAACCTATGCTGTCTCCCTTGAATTGTCCTTGCATCTTTGTCAGAAACAAGTTGACTATACTTGGGAGTCTATTTTTTAATCTCTGTATTCTGATCTACTGATATATGTATAGATATCAACTCCAAGTTCTCCAATACCACACTGTCCCAATTAGTGTAGTTTTATAATAAGTTCTAAATCAAGTGACGTGAGTTCTGCTTGAGTGCTGAGATCAGTGCATGGGAGCTCAGAATTATTATGGTTCTTCTATTTCTTTTGTCTTTCCAGTATACTTAAAATCACCCTGTCGGTATCTACCACAAAGATTACATTGAATTTATAGATAATATCAGGGGAAAATGGGATCTTAACAATATATAGTCTTCCACTCTGTAACCCTTTATATCTCTCCAGTGCATAATCCATTGAATTTACAGTTAACTACTTCATTCTTTGTGCTACTGCAAATAATATTGATTTTTAAATTTTAGATTTCAGGTGTTCATTGCTAATATATAGAAATACAAATAATTGACTTTTTAATGTCGACTTTGTATCTTGGGATCCTACTAAACTCACTTGCTAATTCTAAAAGTGTGTGTGTGTGTGTGTGTGTGTGTGGGTGGGTGGGTGCATGTAGAATCTATGTTGTCTGTTAATAAAGATAGTTTTATTTCTTGTTATTGATGTGTAGTTGACATACAATATTTCTTTTCAATCCAATGCGATTGATTGATTGATTGATTGATTGATTTTGGCCTCATTGCACTAGCAAAGATCTCCAATGCAATTTTGAATAGAAGGGATGAGAAAAAATACCTTTGTCTTGTTCCACATCTTATTAGGAAAGTATTCAATCTCTTACCGTTTAGCATGCTGATACCTGAGATTCATAAATATTCTGTTAGGTGCAGGAAATTTATTTAGGCAGAATGATTATGATATAGGTCAGAAACTCATTTATCTCAGTTAGGGATGTTTTGGGGTCTACTTTATTCAAAATCATCTATCCCATCTTTCTTTTGGTGAATGCTTGTATGGCATATCTTTCCCCGTGCTTTTACTTCAAATGTAACTAAATATTTTTAAGTGGGTTTTTGTAAACAGCATGCAATTGGATCCTGCTTTTTTTAAGTTTATTTCTTTATTTTTTAAATATTTATTTATTTCTGAAAGAGAGAGACAGAGACAGAGACAGAGACAGAGGGTGAGCAGGGGAGAGGCAGAGAGAGACAGAAAGACAGACAGAATCTGAACCAGGCTCCAGGCTCTGAGCTATCATCACAGAGCCTGACATGGGGCTTAAGCTCATGAATGATGAGATCATAACCTGAGCTAAAGTCAGACGCTTAACCTACTGAGCCACCCAGGCACCCCGCTTATTTCTTTGAGAGAGAGAGTGCACGCATGGCACAAGCATGGTTGGGTCAGAGAGAGAGTGGAGAGCCTGAGCAGGCTCTGTGCTGTCAGTACAGAGCCTAATGTGGAGCTTAAACCCACGAACAATGAGATCATGACCTGAGCAACCCATGTACTGGGGCATCATGTCTTGAGCCAAAACCGAGAGTTGGGTGCTCAACTAAGTGCCCCTGGATCCTGCTTTTATATCTGATCTGATAATCTCTATCTTTTTACTGGTGTATTTAGAATATTTGCTTTTTAAATGATTATAGATATATTTGTAATAAAAACTCTACCGCCTGACTATTTTCTTTTGTTGCTGTTGCTGCTGTTTTGACTTTCCGGGTTTTTTTAGAGTACGTTATTACTTTGTAGTGTTATAGATGTTCAGTTCGTAGTTTTTTGTTTCCTTGCTGTTTTAATTGTCTCGTTTTAAAACAGAGATAATTCAGATGATTTCAAATTATGCTGCTGGCACTGCTGTCTTACTGCCAGTTAAGCCAGTATATTCCAACATGAAAAAGGTTCTATTTATGAATAAAACTAATAAGAAAAATAGATATGATGTATCATTACTGAGTTCTTCAAATCTTCTGATATGATTTTATTACCACTTATCTTTCTCAAAATCCAAGATAACTCTCCCTTATTTTCCTTACTCAAAAGATAGTTTAAGCAGCCACAAACAAGGTTCTCAATTTTGAAGGTTGTATCCACATTACAGAGCCCAAGGTCAGAGCTGGTGGAAAATGTAACGTAACGTAAAGCTAGACTCTGGTGATAGATTCACATTTGGGTTAACTCAATTTATGATCCGCAAGGCCTTGTGCACATTGCTCTATTTTCATGCCTTTACCTTTCTCGTCTGTAAAATAGGGTGATAATTTTAGTACCATAGAATTTGTGAGTATCAAATCAGTTATTTTTTAATGCAGCTCTTGTATAGGACCTAATACGTGTTTGCTGAAGACAATGTACCACTTCTGTCATCCTCACATCAGTAGCAGGAGACAATGAGACAGATAGTTCTACAATTAATTGTATTTTGCAAATGAGAGTAACAGAGTCAGAATATGCTTTATATTCCTAAGGTGGAACAGCTTTTGGTGCCAGAGGCATTACATTAATTTGAGCTGCAAAGAAGTATACTTTAAATGTGTAAATGCAAATTTGGGATGTTGAAAAAGACCGTGCTGCTCCACTACATGCTGTCATTAATATTTCACTGGAAAACATTCATATTTCACAGCTAATAAAACTGAGTGAGCCACTGGAAGGAATAAGAAGACAGCCCTGAGTTTCTGGCATAATTTTTAACCTGTATGTATTATGTAACACAGAATGTACTTTTGTTGCCTAAAATGGCGTGTGTATGATTAAAAAAGAATATCATCAAAATGCACGTAAGCCCGAACATTCCAATCCTTGAGAATTGTACACAGGACTGGAAAGTTCATGATTGCTTCATGAATAGTAAGCAACTCTAAAAATTACCTTGCATCTCCATTATTCATGTTTTGCCAGAAGAGTCTCATGGAATTTCATTATATAAAACTTTCTTTAAAAAGGTAGGGAAGAGTTGAACTTCACCAACCTACATTAAAAACCTAGTGAAGCATCATTTTATTAAAATATTAGAGCCAAATTTGTTATTTCAATTGCATCCTTTAATTTGGGAAATTGTAGTGGGAGCAGAAATCCTCAAAGAGAAATCAGTTTTTTGGTTAAGGTGTTATTATTTGCACATAAGGCAATTTAAACGGTGTGAGAAAATCACAGAACTCTGTAATGTGGTTTCTTGTTTCTCCAGCCTCCAACTACAGTTTGAAAAGTTCCATGTATTCTTAGGTACCTTTATTCTTCTACGATTCAGAAACTACTCTTCTCAAATTTCTGACTCCGTGCCAATACACTCACAAGTATTCATTCAGGAAAATATTTGTTTCTACCATATCAGATATGCTTCCTGGCACTCGAGACGCTCATTAATATTTATCCTCGGGGGTGAAGGATACAGAGTATAAGCAATTTAACCGCGAAACATAATATTACATAAGCCTTTCTCTGCTTCACCGGAAACAGGAAGGCATTAGAAAGGAATAGCCCCACTTGCGTTTATAGACCTCCATTTTTTTTCCTGTTCTAAAGAATTTGGTGACCTTCCTATTACTTACGGCTTATCTCATCTTTTGTTTTGGAATATAATTCACTTTCTTCATTGTTATCCAAACTATGTCCTCTCACATATAATGCCGTACCTCCACTGCTTTCTAACAGAAGACCAATTCACTTCTGATCTCTTTCACCTCTTCTCCTCCTTTCACGTGAAAACGTGTGTGTGCACGCGTGTGTGTGTGTGTGTGTGTGAAACACACATACATACTCACTATCTCCACTTCCTCACCTTTCACTAACTCCTCAACCTGCCACGAACACGGCTACTAGTCTCTAAAATGTTCTCAGGATTAAAATGCTCTCACCAAGCAATTCCATATAGATTAGGAAATCTAAAGGAACAAATTGTTTTATTTATCATTCATTCCCTTAACGGCACTTGAAATAGTTGATCATTTCTTCTTTCTGAAGGGACAGTCCTTTCCACGACACCACATATTCCTGGATTTGTTCTACATCTATGGTTATTATTTTTTTTATTTTGTTATTTATTTTTAGAGAGAAAGAGAGAATGCGAGCTGGGAAATGACAGAGAGAGAGACAGGGAGAGAATCTTAAGCAGGCTCTGTGCTGACAGTGCAAAGCTCAAACTCAAACTGTGAGATCAGCTGGAATCCAGAGTTGGATGCTTAACCCACTGAGCCACCCAGGCGCCCCTCCTACTTCTCTGATTATTTTTATTTACCATTTGTTCTCGATGTTTCTCTCCACTGAATATCTTTCAGGCACCTTGACAACAACTACAACAAACTGTAGTAAGCTGATTTCTTCTTGTCTCCCACCCTTTAGCATTTTCTCTGTCACTTACTGGCATATTTAGCAAATTGCCCAAAGCAAGAATTAAGAAATTACTGTTACACTCTTTTCTCTTGAAACACATCCATACCCAACCGATTGTGAAGACTTACCATTTTCATACTTAATTTTCTTTCAATCCCATCCTCTTCTGCCCATCCTAACTGCTACACTCATAGTAAAAGCCAATATGATCTATGATTTATGGTAGTTAACATTCATCCAAAAATCTGACCATTTTCTGTTGTTCAGACATCATTCTAGGTGCTGGGGACACAACAAGGATCAAACCAGATCAAGTCACTGCCATCGGCATGCTTAACACCTGTGCAAAAGACATTACTGCAACTTGGTTCGTTTTTCTCTAACACTGCGTTATTCACATCAATTTTTGACATTGCAGCCAAAGCCATTTTTTTAAATAACAGGAATATGATCACATGACTCCTGTACTAATGATCTCCCAAAGAATGTGCAATTTCCTTAACAAATATTGTAAACTTCGTGCTAATCATTTCACTGCTTATCTATTCAACTTCTTCAGGTACCATGGTACCTGCACTGTGCATGCTAACTCTACTGAACATCTTTACTTAAATTTCGGGATTTCGGGGGGAAAGGGGAAACTTCGTCAAGTCGAAGAAGGAGCGTGCAGCAAATTAAGGCAAGGCCCAAAAACAAAATCGCCGTAGTAAAGAGGAAGCAGTGCAATGCAGCACACAGAGGGTCACACTCAGATATGGACAATCACTGAAAGAACAAGAGAAATATTTAAAGTCAGTAAAGAGAAAGTGAAGGAAGACAAGAAAACCTTATAATCCAGCGGAAGGGATGAAAAGCAGCAAAGAAGAACCGTAGAAAGTGGGAAGCACAACATACGATGCAGAAAGAATTTTAGGTATATTAGGGTCCACAATAAGTTTTAAGTTCCATTAGAATGCAGTCTACACAAGGGTGTGTTTGTTTCTTTTTTGCTCGCTGATACATCTCCAGTTTCTAGAAGATGTACAAACATGTGCCTGCAGATAATCAACAAATCGTTTTTGAATGAAGGTAGTTTAATACACACAAAATTGTCTCTTATGGGGCGTCTGGGTGGCTCAGTTGGTTAAGCGTCCGACTTTGGCTTAGGTCATGACCTCGCGGTTCATGGGTTTGAGCCCCATGTTAGTCTCAGTGTGACAGCTCAGAGCCTGGAGGCTGCTTCCGATTCTGTGTCTCCCTCTCTCTGCCCCTCCCCCCTCCTTCAAAGTAAACATTAAAAAATTTTTAATTGTCTTTTATGCATCTTTCGAGAAGTCTTCGTGGTAATTAAGTGAAGCAAGAACTTTATAAAGTTTCCTTAATAGTGTAATACCAGCCTTACCTCAGCTACAAGTCACAAATTGTCAGAAACTAGAAACCCTGCCCCCTCCCTGACTCTTCACTTACCTTTCTTCCTCCCACATGATAATAGACTTCGGAGCTCTCTGAATGTAGGAAGCTATTCATCTATTCCTGGTTATTTAATGTGAGAGGTGGTTTTTATTGCAGTTGATAACCAGTTGTATTCTGGCTCATGTCTCCCATGTGTATTTTTCAACTTTAAGATTTTGTCAAAAGTTTCCTTTGTTAATACCTAAAGCAGCCTAGACTAAATTTAATAAGTCCAAATGCTAACAATTGAGATAAAATTATGGCAAATTAAAATTTTTTTGAACTCTTGCTAACTATAAAGTGGAAAATACAGTTTGTTAAAAATAAATTAATCTCCATCACTTCAAAATGAAATACTGGATAATAGTCTGAAATAGATAAGGAAAGGTAATGGAAGTTTGTACCTTAGAGATTATGCTTTTACTGCCATGGAGGAAAAATTAAATATAACACTGTTTGACTTGAGCCTAGTAACAGAAAAACAGTTCTTTTTGAAAATTTTTCAGCTATATGTTTAGGTTCCAACATTGAAGTATTTTGTCAATATTTTAATACACTTCATTGGTACAAGCCACCTATGTTAGAGATGAATTGGGATAGTGAATATTTAATTCCAAATTTTCCTTCTTTAGGTTTTCTCATTATATGCAGCTTAAAAAACAAGAATATAGCATGATCTTTAACTGGATCCCTGAAATATTTGAAGAAAATATATCTGAAATACTGACGTACTTAAAGAAAAGATAAATGTATTGAAGAGCTGGTTTTTTTAAAAAAGAATTGTAGTAGACTCTGGGTCTGCAACTCTCTCTTGTCCAGCAAGAAAGCAGGATGCAGGACTACAAACGCAAGAGAGGCTAATGTCTGGAAGGTGACAAGAGCCCCGAGTAACAGTCTTTCCTTCGTTTTTATTAGGATCAGAAGGCTTATAAGCGTGACAGGCATGCACAGAGAGACAATGAAATCGTGAACATTAACTCATGGGTGTGGGGAAAAGGGGGTTTTGGAAATATGCAGTGTTAGGGGTTTGGGTCAATACAAAGCAAGATTCTGGTTCTGGGTGGAAGGTTGTTTATAGGCGACATGAGGCCCACCTCTGTTTTCCTAAACTGGCCTAGGGGACAAGAAAGAGAGAACATGCTACCTCAGGGTCAACAAGGCATCTTTCTGTTGCCAATTAGCTCCACTCTGGGTAACTTTGCCCGTCTGTGGTCCATAGCCCTGTTTACCTGTTTACCTAATTTGGTCCTTCCTTCCCGTGAAAGTAGCTTTCTGCTATTGTACTAAGTTGGGGGACATTTCCATCTTGATTACCTAATCTTGTTAACCTAATCTTGGATGTTTTCATCCTGAGATTCCCTATTCCTATACCTTTGTCCTATACTGGGGGCCTTTGTCCCATTTACATAATCTTATTTACCTAGTATTGTTTACCCAGACTTGGGTGTGTGCATCCTATGGCTTTCTATTTCTTTATGTCTTGTTAATCCATCGGTGCAAGCTCAGGGAATTCCTAAGTTTATTCCCCATAAAGAATCATTAAAATTATTAAACCACTACCTAGCATTGGATAAAAAGAAGAAAAGTACACAGTCACAAATTTAGGACTAACGGAGGAAAACTGGTTATAAATATAAAGGGTAGAAAAATGAGAGAATAATAAAAAAGAAAAAAGAAAAATGAGAGAATATTTGCATATCTACGTTAATACAGTTGAATGTCTGAGTTAAAATTACTTATTAATGATCAAAAATGACTTGTGGAAACATACATATGAATAAGAGAGAAACAGGAAATTATTTGCTTAGCTACCCTCCCACACCCAGTCTCAAAATGAACTCTTTCTAATTTTAAATAACAGATCATTTGACTTTCCTTAAACTACATCAGAACATGCATTACTTCTCTAAGTGGAGTTTGTGGACCGTTTGTATTAAATTTCTTGGGTTGCTGATTAAAGATGTGGATTGCCATGGATGAGGTAAGACCTAATAGCATAAGCTCTCTAGCTGTTGAATCAGGGAATCCACATTCTTGACAAACCTCCCAGGTGATTATGATGCACATTAAAATGTGGCCAAGAGAATACATTAAAAATGTTTTTTACATAGCCTTCATCTTTCAAAACAAGTAGTGGCTTTATCATTCCACAAATCATCTAGAGTCACCATTTTGGAGTAGTCTTTGATCCCTAAATGCAATTATCAGGCCAACTTTTCCTTCCTGTTTGCATTGGGTGCGGATGCTACCCTCTGCTTGTCAATGACTCATCATCTCTATTATGATAGTCTTTCCATTGCTCTATTCACCTCCATTCTCCTCCTTCAATTGATACTTCTAGATAATTCTTTGCAAATATCAACTTTTGTTCTCTCATTTATTTTTCTCTTTTTCATTCTTTCTTTTGGAGTTGGGGGGGGTCGGGTAGATATGCATAAAAAATATTATTCTCAAAACAGGGCATAGACTTCATGGAGTAATATCCCCTCTCTCTCACTGTGAATTTATCCTAACATTAGAGGATTTGCAAATGGATTTTAATAAGCCACTGGTGGTTACTCTGTCATTTAATTACCCAAGTCATTACTAATACATCAGTAACCATTTTAAATAAACCTACTTTTACTTTCATGTCTTACCCTAACTTATATCATCAAATGCAAACAGCTATTAACTGACAGAGGATGCCTCATTTCATTCAGAGATCATTAATATTGGGAAGTAAAATCTTAAAATGTGTAGTGATATAGTTAAGGCAATATGTTAAAAAGTACCTTATTTATTTTAGATAAAATAAACATATTCTATACCTACTTTAGTATTTAGTTCAACATTTGAATTCGAGTAGCAAATATAATAAGGACAATATTTAGATCTTGCAACAAAGTAAAATAAATATATAAAATTGAAGTATGTCCTAACCTCCCTTAGTTATGGAAACTGAAGGGCTTTTTAGTAGCATGAGAATTCATTTATTACTTGGAGTTAGTATATGAGCTTTTAATATAAGAACCAATAAAGGGAAAGAAAATAGCTATACTGGTATAAATACACCCCTTTAATACTTTTTGAAAATATTATGTGATACAATTGATAAGTTGTACCATAGTTTGAAATCTACATCCACCAGTGTTATCAAATATTTTAAGTCTAGAGCCCTCTAAAGTTGTTAGTTTCCAGGTGTGGTGATAAAAACAGACTGCTTCTTCCTAAAATAGTTTTTAAAAAGGCATATCATATAATAATATTTGGTAATAAATAGTAAATAGAAAATGGTGCAGAAAGGGAGAAAAGCATGATCTCCTTTAGACTGGCATCTGTCTAGCAATTCTAGGAAGGGCCTCTGACAAAGTCCCACACATGTCTTAGAAAATACTTCCATGGACCTCTTTCTGTATCTTTTTCACTTACATAGCTTTCCTTGGGGGACCAATTTTCAAGATTTAGTGAACCAATCTCTTGAGTTCCTACTGGAGTTACAATCACTTACTTCATGCCAAGAATGAGGTATTGATTAGCGGTCTGATTGAGAAGTGGAGAATCAGCTTCTGGCCACTTCATAAAGCAACACTTCAGGTGGACATCCAAGTCCTCTGATTCTCTAAGCCATTAGATAAACAGTGGAAGAAAAACCCAGCTGTCCCCTGACTTATTCTCACTGTGAGGACTGCTCTGGGACAGAAGGAAAAGAGCTCATGGTCCATTCATTCATTATATATCTATGTCTATCTCCATGGCTGTTTTCTCAGATTTTGGCAAAAATTTGGTGGCCAATCTTTGTTTGGGCACTGTTATTAAGCCTTCATTTGTATAGTCTTGTTTTTATTAATGTATGTATTTTCTTGGGCCTTGGTTGGTATTTCAATGGGAATATAGTAACTATAACAGAGATTGTTAGCTATTCTCTATTTCGTTCCAATGATAAGCAAAAAAGATTTTGAAAACCCGACAATAGTGAGAAGATAACAACACTATCAAATTATAAAGGTATAGCGAATTTATTAAATATATCATGGAAAAATACAGAGAATTTCTAGGTTTATTGGCTCTATTGGATTGAGTAGGATGCAAGCAATTTTTTGTCTTAGTTTGTCTTCAGATCCAGTCTGTCAGATTTGCTTTCCCTGCACCTAGATGATAACACAAGTAGATTTCAAAGCTTCCAGGTCACTGTCAGATATTGATGACAATCCCATTTTCAGACATTAGCAAGTCCAGTCTGATCTACATCAAATCTCTTGTTCAGCTCAAAGCTTACCACAAACAAATCTTGAGTAGAGGGCAAGGATAATGTTGTTATTTCTCTCCATTGATACTCTATTACTTCTCTCTTAATAATTTTGGTGTTTGTGACTCCCCTGAGGTTAGTAGACAAAGAGAACGAGAGATGAAGAATTGATTGCAACCTGTAGTTTGGGTTCTCTCTACCATTTGGTGTAAGGTGACCAACTGTTGCATAGTAGGAGATATCCCCACCACATAATCACCTCCAAAGATTCATGGTTTCCTGATGCAACTATATAACCTCTGGATAACTACCTGTGACACCGACTAAGTCTCTGCTTCCAAAGTAAACCCCATGCAGACTTTTTCTGCTGGTATATATCATATGTCTATCATCTATCTGTCTGTCTATCTATCTATCTATCTTTCTCTCTATCATCTATCATCCATCTGTCTCTCAACGTGTATATATATATATATATATATATATATGTCTGTGTGTGTATATCTATTTTTATATGTCTCTATATTTTATATCTCTCTTGACATATATATAGCTCTATTTTTATGGAGAACTCTCATACACTGAGGTTTATAGAACACTTCAGCCAACAGCAGCCGAATATACATTATTTCCAGTGAACATGGAACATTCACCAACATAGATCATATTCCACATTTGGGGCCATAAAACAAAGCATAAGAATGTAAAATAAATGAAATAACAAGAAGTGTTCAAAGATAAAAAGGTAATTAAACTAGAAGGTAATAACAGAAAGACATCTGGGAAATTCCATATATTTGGCAATCCCCGCACTTTTATTTATTTTTTTTATTCATTTCTTTTGAGACAGAGGGAGTGAGCAAGGAGCACAGAGAGAGGGAGACAGAGAATCCCAAGCAGCGCCAGGCCCGAGGTGGGGCTCAAACTCACGAACATGAGATTATGACCTGAGCCAAAATCAAGAGTCAGACATTCAACCGACTGAGCCACTCAGGCACCCCATTCAACACACTTTTGTTGTTGTTGTGGTTGTTGTTGTTTTTAACATTTATTTCTTTTTGAGAGACACAGAGAGCCAGAGCACAAGTCAGGGAGGGGAAGAGAGAGAGAGGGAGACACAGAATCTGGAGCAGGCTCCAGGCTCCGAGCTGTCAGCACAGAGCCCAACACGGGACTCAAACCCATGAACCATGAGATCATGACCTGAGCCAAAGTCAGACGCTTAACCAACTGAGTCACCCAGGTGCCCCTCAACACACTTTAAAACCATAGAAACTTCTGCCTCTGAAATGGAGTAGCAAGGACTAATTTACCCTCTTCCCTGAAGCAACAACGAAACTTGATGAAATATGTAAAACAGGTTTTAAGACATTGACATCAGACAACAAAAGAATGTGATTTCTCAGAAATGGGAAACAAATGAGGCAAGCTCTTCATGTGCCCTAGTTTTTGCTTTGAGAGAATTTCCAGGCCAAAGTGTAGGGAGGCAGAAGCCAGTCAGAACCCCTGGGACACTGAGTCGGGGAGCTGGCGCCTTTGTGGAGTTCAGGGAGATCAAGACAGCTGGAGTTCACAGGACAGATGGCAAGAGAGGAAAGAGGCAAACAGAGAAACAACTGTCTCCACCTGCAGATGGTTGGTCTTGAGATCAGTGGAATCCTGCTTAGCATATGTGTATGAGGAGGCTACCTGAGGCTGCGGAAAAGAAAGAGCCAAAAGGATTTGAGGCAACAGTATTCAGATTGGTTCCCCTTCCCACCAGCCAGAAGGAAAACTTCACAATTCACAGGACATTTAGCAGACTACTCAGAAGGGTCCCGTTCTCTTTGGGACCAGAGAGCTTTTCAAAAATAGCATTATCTCCCATCTGCATTTCCGTCAGAAAAAGACTAAGTTTCCTTTACCAAATAGCAAAGTATCTCTTAAATTTTTGGCAAGAGGAATTTCTTTTGGGCCTTCTCAGTGGAAATTATTAGGAGAATCATGCCATGCTTCAGTATTCCCATCCCCTCAAGTTTTTGAATTCCTGCTTCTACTTTATACCAGTGATTTCTGGTTGACAATCTTCTTTTATGTGAGCCAATGATAGATTTAATTTTGTACAATAACCCAGAAAACTGTTAGAATTCATGCCCATTTGAGTACATTGACTGTAGCCTCTCTGGTTGGAGCACTAATTATCAATAAATTTACCCTCATCTAAAATATGTTCAAATTCCTTTGGGTGAGCCACCCTAAAACCCATTCCCATAAATATTCTGAGATATAGTCTAATATTAATGACCAAATCTCTGGGTATATCAATTTTTCTTCTTTATTCTAACTCTGTTTAATTCCCAAGGAGTGCTAACATCTGGCTTATTGATATAACAGGTTGGGATGATTGGTCTTGTATAAAAAAGCTCTGTCCAGTGTGAGATTAATACAGAATGAGATATAAAGGAGTCTCAGCCTCGGGTAAAGGAAGCTCAACGAGGTATTACAGAAGCTTTGGGGTTTAGGGTTCTGTAAGTCATTTTAACCCTTCCAACAGCCCCATTTCCACCGTTGGCATACCTCTCTTTCCTGCGTGATGCCACAGTTTCATATAAGGAATCTGAATCTGAAAGTGATATTGTGGTTATGTTTTTAAAATAGTCTTAATCTTTTAGAGAGGCACAAAAATATACAAACGAAATTATTTGATTTTGGGGAATAAACTCAAAATAACAGAAGAAGGTAGTGCATGTGTGGGAGTGTAGTTGAAAACCAGTTAGCCGTGAGGCCCTAATTATCAACGTGTATGTTAACATCTTATTATATACCTCTGTATATTTTTACGTGTGAAATATATTTCACTGGTAAAATAGGAGTGAATGGAGAGAGACAATTAATATGGCATTTTAAGCAAGTCAACTCAGAAGCTTATCTGTGGTTTTGAGAAGTAATGGGAGTTAGCAAATGGGAAATATGACCGAGAATTCTTGAATATTAAATATTTATGGGAATGACTTTCAGAGAGAGAGACATTGAAGACACAGGAGCAAGTGGGTATAATAAAGATACGAAGCCTTTTATAATGTGAAAGAGAATGATAGACAATAAGGGAGGGGATTGGTCTCTTCCAGAAAAAGTGCATACCTATCTATGTAAATAAGAGGAAAATCAGAATGAAAAGTAATAAATAATAGAGGTAGGGAAGGATGTGGAGATTTGGGAGATGAGAAAACATGGAATTTGCTGTTTAGTTTTACCTATTTTGTTCAGGGAAGCACGAGGCAAGGTCTTCAGATAACATTGTGTGTGAAAGTCTGGAGAGAAGTTTGAGGAAATGAGAGAGGTGTGGCATTGCAAGATTTCTCTGCCATGCTGAGTGCCATTACCAAATAGCTAGTTTGCATACTTGTTTGTCAGTCTGTACCCGATGTCAAGTCTCTGTTAGGTCTCCAGACGCTGCATTGGAGAGAGTCGTTGCCTGTCTTGAACCAAACAACTGGCAGGGTGGTGGGTCTGTCCTTTTTTATTTTCTTGATAACCTCTCTCCGGAGGCAAGGCTCTGGTTCTGAGAATTCTTCAAATTATCTGCCCCACCCCATCAAACACTGGGTCAAGATCACCCAACTTTATGCACTGCAAGGCAGTAATCATTTTCCTAACTCAGCTGCTCAATAAGGCATATGGAAATATTTTCCCAAGAAAATGATATTTTATTAAATAATGCATATCAATTTTCTCTGAAACCCAATTTTTTTTCCAAATTCACATTTTATCATCACACGGGTCATTGGCATTTTTAAAATTCTGACTCATTTTTATAATAACTACATAAATTACATCAAACCTTTTTGTGTGTGCAATATGCCAACACTTTCAATTAAGTCTATTTTCTTAGATGCCTAAATCAATTATAATTAACTGTTAATTAATTAATGAGGTCTTTCAGGAGAAATTAAATAACTCAAAGATAAGAAAAATTTATCTATTTATTGTACACATATTATTGCAGTCTCTGGGGAACATAAATGGAATAAAAATATATTTATGTACAGGGATCCTGATGTACTGAGTTCTCTTTTCTAATTCAGTGACAGACAGTAGAAAAAAATAATCAAGATCTGTAAGAAAACTCTCCACGATGGTAGGCACACTATGTGAGCTGCAATTAAGTTTATGTGCTGAGTTCCTGTCCAAAAATATCAGTTCATCTGCAGTGTGATTTAAGTGATTTTTTTTTCTTTAAACATTGAGACACATTTTGCAAGTTTTAATAATTTAATACATAAATGACAGTTCAGCCGTGTTTGTTCTCTGCCTTGACTCTGCCTTCAGTTCCATGGACAGATGTAATTATATTTTACTCAAACAACTTTTTGTTAGCAGAGGAATTTCATTTATATGCTTTTATCCCAGGGAACAAGGTTTGCTCCATATTTGAAAATCAATCAATCTATTTTACCGTATCAAGTCTAAATTAGAAAAGTTCATATGATCGTGGAAGATAGATTCAGATGTGATCTTGTGGCCCTGGGTTAAGCAAATATTTCTTAGATAAGACATTAAAATCAGTGGCTATGAAATTAAAAATATGATAAATTAGACTCCATCAAAATTAAAAACCTTGGCTCTATGAAAGATATTATTAGGAGATGCAAAATGGTAAAAATGTTTGCAAAACACATATCTGGGGAAAAGCCTTATATACAATAAATATGAAAAATTCTCAAAACTCAGTAACAAGAAAAAAAAGAAAAGAAAAAACATACCCAATTAAATGTGGGCAGAAATTTTGAATAGGCACTTAACCAAAAAATATATGTATTCGGCAAATAAGGGCACTAAAAAATATCCATATTAAAACTACAATGACGTATCACCATATACACATCAGAATGTCTAAAATTGAAAGACTGCGCATACCACATGTTGATGAAGATGTGAAGTAATTGGGACCCTTTTTACACAAAGGAGGGAAATGTGAATTGGTACAACCACTTTGAGAAGCAATGTGGTAGTTACTCATAAACTTAAGCATTCACTTACCATAAGACCCAGAAATGTGCCTCTTAGGTGTTTAGCCAAGAGAAGGCAGGTGTCTGTGAACTAGGAAGCAGTCTTTCTCCAGACGTAGAATCTGTGGTAACATAATCATGACAATCATGAGCCTCCCAGTCTCCATAACTGTGACAAATAAATGCTTGTTGTTTAAGCAACCTAGTCTATTGCATTTGGGTTATAGCAGCAGCCCAAATGGGCTTAACTGTGTTCCCCCAGAATTTCTATGTTGAAGCCATAACCCCCAGTATCTCAGATGCAACAGTTTTTGTAGATAGGACTTTAATTTTTTTTTAAATTTTAATGTTAATTTATTCTTAAGAGAGAGATAGAGCATGACTGGAAAAAGGGCAGAGAGAGAGGGGGAGACACAGAATCTGAAGCAGGCTCCAGGCTCTGAGCTGCCAGCACAGAGCTGGTGGCACAGAGTTCTATGCAGGGCTCCAACTCATGAATGGAGAGATCATGACCTGAGCTGAAGTCGGACGCCTAATCAACTGAGCCACCCAGGCGCCCCTGTGGACAGGACTTTAAAGAGATGATTAAGATACTATGAGGTCAGTAGAGTGGGCCCTAATCAAATCGGACTGGTGTCCTTATAAAAAGAGCTCAGGACACACAGAGAGACCAGGGATGTGCATGCGCAGAGGAAGTAACACGTGAGGACACAGCAAGAAAGCATCATCTGCAAGCCGAGGAGAGAGACCACAGGAGAAACCAACCCCACAGATACCTTGATCCTGAATATCTTACCCTGCAGAAAATCAGTTTCTGTTTCAGCCACACAGTCAGTGGTATTTTGTTAGGGCAGCCCTTGCAAACTAATACGACATCCCAAGACAGGATTAGCTTGGCCCATTAAAACAATACCGGGACTGAAAAATTCAACAAGAGTGTTAAAAAATGGTCACTGAACCGATATCAGAGAAATATGCATCAAATCCTAAGTTTGTCACTAAATTATCGATTAGGTTTTCCCTGCAGAAGGTAGTTTACACAATTCTGATCAAAATGGAGTCTCTGGATTTTCAAGCTGGAGGTTCCCGTGTCCTCTTTGTAGAGTAAAACAGAGATGCAGAGGGTTCAGAGAACTTGTCAAGACTTACGGTTACTTGAGCAAAACTGTACCTGAATAAGCATACAATTTTACTTGAAAATAGCCTGTATGTCCTTAGACAATCTCTGTTGTTCCCTTAAGAAAATAAGCTATCTGTCTCTGACAATTCCTCTCCCAACAAGACTTCCCTCTTTGCATATTTCCCTCATTATTCATCTTAATTTTCAGTTGTTCTTTTTTAGCCCATGATCAGAAGTGTGAATCCCTTGTTAAATCTCCAAGTTCTGTCTCCTTGGCAATTGGAAGATCAATATCATTGTAATTTTTTTTTTTCACTTAGCCATTCAAATACTCTGGCTTTTATGTAACATCTTCATTAAGGTTTGATAGTTTTTTCTCCTGATTCAACTGAAACTAGTAGCTTGCTAACTTTGGAAAAGACAGTCCTTCTCTTTAGCATTGGAAACTTTTCATTTACTTTTAACACAATGATTAGCTTAAATTTGTGTGCTCTTAGACTTTTACCAAGTGAACTCAACTTCTGACCATTAAGTAAAATAGTCCAAATTCTTCGGTAATTTGCCAATATTTCAACTTCAAATTATATTTGGAATTTTTACAGTGTAGTTTTGTTTATGTTACTTTTTAAAAAAGATTCCTTGAGTAGCTTTCGTGACCTCTGCTTTTACAAATTATGTGAAATTTGCCTCAATATTTCATAATGCCGTTCTTGACTTTAGCTCCACATGATGCAATACTCAATTCAATTATTTTGTGTGCTAAATGAAAACTAAAGTACAGTTTCATGTCATAAAAACTGGGCAAAAACTTGATAATGAACTTAATATAATAATACTTATACTTTAAAAATATTATAGCTTGCCAATATCACTATCTACCCATTTTTCTTAAAAGCAGAATGTGAGTCATTGCCAGCCGTTCACTTTTTCCTTCATTTTTGAGTTAAAAAAATCCTTTTCCTCCAAGTCAATCGATTTCTCTAAATTAATTTTCAATAAGCACAATCTTTCCCATTTCAAGTGCTCATGCATCGGGTCAAAATTTGAATAAATGCAAAATAGATTCTTTTTTAGTTTCATCATCTTTGTCACTTGAATCACAAGACTAAAATCATGATTAGAAAACTGTTTTATTATGATAGAAGACTGATGTTTAAGTCTTATAAATGTCATATAACAAATTATATCCCATATATATCATTCCTACCTGATTCACAGGCTTATCAGGTCTTAGATAATATATGTAGAAGCCCTTTGAACACTAAAAACTAATAAAGTATCAAATGAAAAGAATAGTAAGAATAATCTTTGAGCAGTTTTCACCTGCTTCATCATTTTCTTCTGTTATGATTCAACCTTCATTATTGTGGGATCAAAGTTATCCCTCCCTCATTTAACTTTTTCTCATGGTCAGACCATCTCTAGGAGCATCACTGGGGAGTGAGGTACTCTATTTAATTGAGGAATTCTAGACTGCATCACAAACTTAGAATCATAATCTTGGGGGATATGGCCAAGGGATTTGCAATTTAATGAATATCTAAGACAGTTCTTTTCCCCATTAAAGTCTGAGAAACATTAATCAATGTGTTTTTCATATCTTTCTCACGTTGTTATTCTTTAAAATCTTCATGTAGATTGTGAAAATGGCCAGATTTTTCATCCCTGTTTATATCCATGCTTTCTGAAATGTGACTTTGTAGTTCCTCCCATCAATAGGTAGAATTTATTTCCCCATCATTTGAATTTGACTTGCTTTGGTTAATCAAATTCCACAAAAGTGGCAGTGTACCAGTTTCAAGCCTAGGTAATAAAGGGATCTGGGCACTTGTGCTCACTCTCTTGGGACTCTGCGACTACCACCATGAGAACAATTGCAGCTAGCCTGCTGGAGAATGAAAAACCACATGGAAAGACCTCACGGTCCAAGCTGTCTCGATTTAGAGCCCCCAAGACCAACTACCTATCAACTGCCTTTGTAGCCATTTACAGACGTATACTGAGCCCAACCAAGACCGAAGTCTCCATCTGACCAATAGACCCATAAACAATAATACATATTTAGTGTTTAAGCCACTGCAGCTTAGATGCTTTGTTATACATCAATCAGTAACTAATACACTTCATGCATCAAGAAACTGAGTTTAGGTAATTTTGGTAGTTTTCCAAAGTCTTCATAATCAAAGTCAACCCTTTACCTTAAGCATACACATCACGTATATACTTTCACAACTTGAAATTCTCCTCTGAATGTTTCTAGCTTTATAATTGGGGGGCGGGGGGGGGGCAGGTGGTAGTCATAAGTATCATCATGTTATTTAAAATGCATATATAAAATAAAATTATTCCTTTAAAACTCACCTGAAACTTTACCTCAATTGTTTTTTTCTAAATAAATAAAAAATGGGCATGTAAGTGATTTTCATTGAATTTCATAAAGCAAAACAATAAATCCAAGTGACTATATTTAGTCCACATCATTGTCTAACTAGAACTGCCTTCAAGTTTGAAGTCTTTGCAGCACTTTTGTATACCTATATAATCTACATCATCATAGGTAGTTTGCATTAGCTCCAAACTTCATTTGAAGAGACAGAGTATCTACTTGGTTAATTAAATATGTTGAAATATGTAAGATAATGTGACTCGATAGTATCTGAAAAGGGAGACATAACAATGGAAATTTTCTATTTGCTCATACACCCTCCTCTTCTATACTTTTTGCCTCTTCAAATTCAGTCACTTATTTACTGTTATTAATTCCATGCAATTAACTTCAGAATCTCTGTGCCTCACCACAGCTTACTTTTGAAACATCAAATACCCTGTACCAACTACCTGTTAGATAATTAGACTTGGTATCCTGCAGGCACCTGTCAAAGCATAAATAAAATTTGAGGTCATGTCTGGTACAAACTTTCAACTTTACTTTCTCAAGGTCTTATTTAAACTTTATGAAAATCATGTTATGGCTCAATATAATTTATTTTCCAAACAAAGCCAACACACTTTGGAAATATTACAACTCTAAAGGTTAAACCTGTATATCAGAAATAAAGCAATTTGACGGCAAGAGAATGCTTTCAACTTTTTAAGCACTGAATTTCCAATATAAACAACCTATTATTTAATCCATCAGAGTTAAATTTAACCCTTAACAGATTATGTCAACACTTCTATTTAACAGATGTACTCTGCTTAGCAATGTATTTAATCTATGATTTTTTGTTAGTTTTAATATAAATAATTCACAATATAGTGTCATTAAAAAAACAAAAATATTTTAGGTTTGTGAGGTTTGTTTCAAATTTTCCTTTTAATGAAACCTGTTTCCCTAATTAAAAACTGACTAACATTTATGATTCCATGTTTTCCTTTTTCAAAGAAGGATTTAGTCATTTCCACACTCAAAAACAGATGTGTTTAAAACTCAATTCTTCATTTTCTCCAGAAAACCTCCAATAAAAGCTTTTGTTGCTGTTGTTATTAGTGTAAAAATTATCTCTTTAAAACACAATTATACTTTTAGGTCTTTCTTTCATATATCACATGTTTGTAAATACTTGCCAAATGAATGAAAAGCAAATACTTAGTTTTACAAATAGGCGCATTCTGTTTTTACACTATTTATATAAAAGGGCCATATTTAATGGCAAATAATGGTAATAGCAATGCCAGGAAGAGAGGGAGTGAGCAACTTTTAAGCTTCCAGCCACTAATTCCAAACTGGGAACTGGACAATGCAGTAAAGAGTATCCTTACATTGTTTGCATAGTAGTTTATTTTAATCATTTATGTAATAGTCTATTTTACCAAGTGTAGAGTGCTTCCTTGTAATGGTAGAAGATGCTTTCTAAGTGGACTGAAAATATCATCTACTGATGGGTAGCAATCGTCAAGGAGACGAAACCTTCCTTTCACCGCTTAGTGCAGTAACAGAAGAGAGAATATTCAGGACAGCTACAGCAGTTGGTCTGCAGATTTGACAAAGATATTTGTAAAATGTACTTATACTCTCGGTCCTCAATAAATCAGATTTCATATAACCTGCAAAATGCCAGGTTGTCAAAAGATAACCCAAATCTTGAGCATTCTGAAAGCAACATGAAGGCAAAGACAGAGAAGCTATCTTTCTAATTTTAATATCAGCCATGAAGCAAGAGACTCTTTTTGTTGTTCATGGATTAAAGCGGAAATTCATGGAATAGAAACGGTAAGGGAAAGATCCAGGGTTAAAATAGTGATAATGAAAGAGAATATCTTGTTATTGCTTGTGCAATAGTTTATTTTAAAGATAATTCTGTATAAGTGGTTTGATGTTTGTGTACAAATGTTAGTTAATTTTCAAAGAAACCCCATCAGAAATTATGGGGATGGGGGTTAAATAGCATAAAATTTGCTTAATTTTGATTAACACCATCAAGCATCGTTAGTATTCACCCATGGAATGGAATAAAAGAATCTAACAAGCATGGAAAACTTATCAACCGATTACCCTTGGCCTTAATGTCTAGAGTTCCTGCATTCCTCCACTTTATAGAGGTCCTGCCATCAGATTTGATCGTAAGTCTGGCCAGTTCTGCCATTAGAATATCATTGTGCTGCCTTCATGAGTTTTCTGTTTAAGGAGTTAGTTGGAGTGCTTGACCATACAGACAGACTCTCCTATACTTCAGTGTATGAACACATAGTTTATGTTTGGCAGAATTTGGTTTAGGGCTTGCTCTCATTATAATTTATCACTTGGTAACAAGGTTGTGGTGGAGGACTGCACAATTCTCAACTGTCTCTTAACACTTAGAAAATATCAACATTTAAACAAAGAACCTAACATTTACCAAATGACTAAATTGACTGAGCCAAATATAGATGAGAGTTAAAACAGTAAAATTTCTTTTAGTTCTGCTCAGATAAAAGCCTTTCCAACTGATTGTTAAAAATGACTATTATTTAATAACAGAACCTCACAGTGAGTAGATCTATGACACTGGTTATTCTGTGTTGTACCACTCATAAATACATACATATCTTCACGTATATTTATACACGGTAATTGTTAAACCAACCCTAACCTCCTCATTTCTTGGGATAAAGTCATCAATGACGACAATCCAGTCATCAGACGTGTACTATATCTTCTGTGTGCTGGAAAGTGCCACAGTGTGTAATTAATGTGCAATACGCCCTGTCATAGGTCATTTTTAAGACAGCAAGAGAGACAGACCAAGTAATAGGTCATATGTAACACAAAAGCAGGATGTGATGAATTATGATGTCTTAAACAAAATGTTGTAGGCAAAGACAGCGTGCCACACAAATACTCATACTGGAGAATCAAAAGAGTTCTCACAATAAAACTATATGAACGCAGAGTGAGGGTTTCCAAGCAAAGAGGGAGTTAAGTAAAGGTATACCAGATGAATGGAACAGCACAGCTTTACAACAATACCTCTATACTTCAGGAATACTAAGAAGCTCAAAGTCAGTATAATAAGGAGATAAGGGTATGAGAAGGGGAAAGAGATGCCACTAGAAATTGTTCTGTTGAAATCAGATCATGCAAGGCTTCAGTCACTAAAGAAATGAGTGATCATTTTAACTTACGGTGATGGCAATAGAGTTATTTCTGTCTGTTTTTAACAGGAAATGAATGATGTAATGAAATCCACAGTGAGGAATGTGTGAAATCTACAGTTATGAGTGTGTCGCAATGGAGACTGGTTTCAAGCAGGGCAAGACTGGGGGAGGAGAGAAACATGAGGAGAATATTGTAGGATAACAGTCCCATTTCTCTCTTTACTAAGTATCAAAGATTAACAAAACATAACAAGGTCTAGGGCGTGAAACGGACAGCAACCAAAGCCACCCTGAAATCCAGTGGCATAAAAATGATGTGGAGAATCTTGCTAAGACCTGTATAGACACAAGATCTCCAAAATGTAAGGAAAGGTATCACAAATAAACAAAGTACAACAAGAAATTAATCTGACGTTATCTTTACATTTTCCAAGGAGAAGGAGAACAGGACAAGCAGACAAAATTTGAGTAATTTCTGATGTGTTATTAGCCTTACAACCCGCCTTTAAGTTACATTTAAAAATTAGCTTAGTTTTTTGGATGGAGACAAGGAAAGCCCTTTTATGCGTGCTCACTATGTGCCCTATGACGAGAAGCTTCAGGAATCCCTAGGTCTTTGATGTATGCTCGCTTAGAATGTCAGAGTCATATATGCTCTTCAGGGAAGCTCCTTGAATCTATGTCAGCTTAAAAGCTGCTTGAAACACCAACCCATAAAGTAATTCTGTCAAATACTATAAAAACATCCAACCCATGCTTGAGGTTCTATAGTTCTATACTTTGTTGTGACCTACAATGATTTGCCATTTAATATTAATAATAGTTCTTAGACCAGGATTCTTAAAAAAGCATTAAAAGCTGACTTTGATGGGTGTTTTCTTTGAAAAGTCGTAATTTCCAGCCCTGTGCGAATTAGCAATTTTCAATGCACTATGACCCTTTAATTTGGATTGGAAACGAAGGCTACATGTTTGCCACGTTCTATCTGCCATATTCTTAAAGGTCATAATGAATTTTTTATTTGCTTTTTTATATTTCAGTGTCAATTAGAGCATAATTCAGTACTCTTCAATTTCCAAGATGAGAAGTGAAAAGGCTGAGAAAAGCAATTACTGAGATTTCTTATTTTCACCCCAGACTTTGTAAGACTCTATTCTCACTCAGCACTAGGTCTCTAAAATAACAGATGTCCTAGAAGTTTATAAACTAGCTTATGTCGACGGTTTTGAGTTTTGCTGCAATGTTAGATATAGAAAAAAAAATGTCGGATACAAAATCCACCCAGAATAAAAAGGCCTTAAAACTGACCAGAAAGGGATAATAAAAGGGCACCAAACTCAGTGTGGAAAGAGAAAAAAATCTATTAAATAACTGCCAGCATGTGACTTGCTATGGGTCTGCACTCTTGTTGCTTTATTTCTTAGTGTTCTAGTATTCTTATTTATAATGGAGGTATCATACCTGCCCTACTACTTGTCATTATGTATTACAAATTTTCCTAAAAGATAATATATAAACTGTAAGTGCGGGAGCATGCCATAGGAAATACTGTTTTATATATTTTATGCTTCCTCCATTTCATTGAAAAATAAGTTTAGTGAAGGATCAAAAAGTAAAATGATAGGATGTAAATATAGAGTTTCAGTTTCCAAGACTAAAGTAAAATTTCTACCCAAAGAAACCCTTCCACATTTTAAAAATCTTCCAAAATGTAAGACTGGTTTAAGTGTAATAGTATGAGAAATACTAAACAACTTGGAAAAGGAAGGGAGGAAAGAAAGAAGGAAGGAAAGAAAAATGGATTTAGAAAAGATGCTGTTTACCCTTCCGTATTCTTGACTGGGACATCTAAACAGTCATATTTGCTTAGAGTTTTGCTTCAGTGGTCCATTTAAAGAGATCAGAAGAAAAGCCAAAGGTAACATGAAGTAGAACCTTTTGTATCTGAACCCCCGTAAATGGAAAGAACCAATAATGGTGGCAAACTGAGTGGATAAATTAGGGAAAATCTACTGTCTAGTAAAAGACTGTACGAATATTATCATCAGCATTGACTCTGGATGATAGTTAAAAATTATTTTCCCCAAAAAAAACTCTCTAACACAAGCCAAATTCTATTTAAATTAAGAACAATTATTCTTAGTAGCTTCATGGCTAAATACCAAAAGACAAACAAGAACAACAACCCTAGGAAAAATGTGCACCCAAAGAAAATTTTGAAAGATTACATTTAAATATACAAGAGCTCGTAATGGAATAGACAATGGACTAGACAAAGAGTCAGAAGAAATAACAAATAATATATTCTAACACAGAAATACAGCAAGTTTTGGCATTATCAGATAAATAATATGAAGTAATAAAATTTAACATGTTGAAGTATTAAAATGGAAAATTAACAAATAAGAAATATATAAAAAACTATACAATTTTACCGGGAACATTTGAAAAAAGTCATATAGAATTTTGTTAAATACAATATAAAACAATTGAGATTTACTCAATAAAGGTGCTTAGTAGCAAATTCAAAGGCACCAAGGAAAGAATTAGTAAACCAGAAAATCAATCTGAAGGGATATCGAAGAATGGATTACAGAGAGACAAATAAAAAATACGAAAAACAAAATTTAAGAAACACAAGAAAATAAGAAAGTCTAATGCTTAATCAAAGTTTGAGTAAAAGAAAGAAGAGGTATAGGTTCCATTTTGTGATAATCCTAGGCTTTTCCCTCTAATATACTCTGTCAGAAGAAATAATGGCTGAGAACTTTCGAGAAGGATAAAAGACATAAATTCTTCGAAGCAAGGAGCTCAATCTATCCTTCCCCAAAATGACAGATGATAGATAGATAGGGAGATGACAGACAGAATAATAGATAGAAGATAAAAAAACAAAACTAGAGACATTTAGATCACCAAGGCATATTTAGGAGTGGCAGAAGAAAAGACAATAGAACAACAGGCCACTAACTGCTTCAAAGCAAAAACTAGAAAACAGAAAAGAGCGCCAGTCTGCCCAGAAAAATATGGAAGATTAGTAAACACTCAATTACATATAAATTGAGTGAAACTCAATGCCAAAGAAAGAAATATATTCAGATTGAAGGGAAACAATAAGATCAGCAAAACTGGCATAGGAAAGCACAGTGGGGAAGCAGGTGAGCAAGCTCAACTAAAAAAGGGGGGCGGGGGTTGTTGAGACATCCTACTGATAGGCAGAGCCAAGAAATACCAGCCAAAAGTCCCTTCAAGTGAAAAAAGCATCCCACTACTTTTAAGATTTAAAGAGCCTAAATGTCCATCAACTGATGAATGGATTAAGAAATTGTGGTCTATACACACAATGGAATACTACGTGGCAAAGAGAAAGAATGAAACCTGGCCTTTTGTAGCCACGTGGATGGAACTGGAGAGTGTTAGGCTAAGTGAAATAAGTCAGGCAGAGAAAGACAGATACCATATGTTTTCACTCATATGTGGATCTTGAGAAACTTAACAGAAGACCATGGGAGAGGGGAAGGGGAAAAAAAAGTTACAGAGAGGGAAGGAGGCAAACCATAAGAGACTCTTAAAAACTGAGAATAAACTGAGGATTGATGGCGGGTGGGAGGGA